>NW_020290678.1:0-109697 GCF_003184585.1 Aspergillus saccharolyticus JOP 1030-1
TATCTTATTCACATAAGTTAAGTTTCATTTACGCTAAAGAAGTCAGTATAAAATGACTATGACCCGCTTTTGCCCCACGACGTCCCGGGCCGTTACAGGAATCTTGATGTGGCGGGGCCTCAAACTGAGCCTGCTGATGCTTAACTGGACCCTTCTATTCCCACGAGCGCAGACGGCATACAAACCAGCGTGTTACAGTGCATTGCACAATTGCCCTGCCTACCTTAGATACTGTGACTACATTCGAACCCTCGGCTGAAACCTCTAGTCTAAACATGGCTAGGAGGTATTCGGTAAAGGGATCCTGTAAAATAACGATTCTGCTTTATAATGATCTCCAGAACAGGGTAGCCGTTATATTCAATAATGCATACAGTGTCAATCTGTACGCCGGCGAATATATTCATTAATTTCTCGACTTATTGCTTGCATGCTCCTTACAATTATAGCATCTGGATTATGATACCGCTATCAAAATTCCAGCTGTTTTAAGACTTAACAAAGAATACATTTTCAAGAGCAGAAACTACTGAAGGTGCTGAGTATCAATTAGAGGGTTAAAAGTATACCTCTAATTGTTGTTGAGTTGATTAGCCTAGAAAACTCATCTGTTTCCTTTATTTTATCCGACATTCATCTATCTGACTCTCCCTTCTTCCACTGCCCCGCTCCACGGTACCAGAGGAACCCTTTCGCAACTACATAAAGAACCCACAGCGGGCTTAATCACACTGCACTGTTGACAGTCGGGTTTTGCGAGGTAGATATAAAAGCTAGTATCCTACTATGAACCCTCTATTCTTTGGCACTGATCTTCGTATAGCAGTAGTGCTCCACATCTCCACTTCTGTATGCAAAACATTGACAAAGTATCAAACGCAAAATTCGCTATATTTACAAACCTTCTTAGCTTCTCTTAACCATCGATGATGCAAATTCAGACATAATACAAGCTTAGAAGATGGCTGTCTGTAGTCACTGCCTTACTGCAAAGAGGGGTATTTGACTATGGTGCAATAGTCGCTACTAGGATTACTTCAAAATAAGTTGCAGTTAATTTTACCTACTGATTCCGATGACGAAACAAACAGATCTAGATCTAAAGTTCATTCCGCAAGCGTCTCTGTTCACTGAACCACAGAAACAATTGCAGCATAAGATCTGGAAAAGAATTTTGCTTGACAGAGAAAACTTTGTGCCTATTTAGTAAGTTCTATGGGTGGCATTTTCATAAAGTTTACAGGATACTTACGCCCTTCTAGGCGCAAGGTTGTCTTTCAGTAGATGGCCAATGTTCATTCATTATCAAGCAAAAAAGCATGCTTGTCATTATCTTGGGTAAAAATCCATGGAAAACTATTTGACTGCTCAAGAACTATAGATAGTGTGCTAGATTCACATTCAATTCGAAATATCTTCATCTCAGTAGCTGCTCAGATTCCAACTTGTGCAATAGTCTATTTTTATCTCTCAAAATAATTAAATTTCTTGGCTCTTGGTAACTTTGTCTTTGTGGTGTTTAGCTGCGAAGATTCCGTCATTACTCTTGTCATATATTAGGGGCAGGATGTATCACCAACTTAACAATCCTTAAGCTTTTATTATGACTTAGGTTATAACGGTGCGCTGCCGTATCTATTCATTATTTATATTTATTCTTATTGAAACTAACTTCTGCTTATTACAGTAATTGTACTGGGCTTTGTCGATCAGTTTAGTAATAAGATATTTCACATACAAATGGATAGTATCTCATGTTCAATCAATCATACTTCCAGTTGTGATGCGATTGCAGGAGATATCAGCTATTGCAGAGTAAGACCTTGTCCAAGTCCTGCGGTATCCTACTAATATAATCTTTATCAAGGCCGCCATGCTAAGGTCCTTATCTCTATAGGTGGTGCAACTGTTCATGATCGTAGCGGGAATGGGAAGTATCGATTCGATAGTATTAATAAGGTGAAACGAACCGCTGACGAAATATACCCCATGTTCTTTACTAGAACTAAAACTAGCTCATACTGGAGACTCTTTGGAGATGTCCAGGTGGGTAGACTGGATTTGGATATTGATAGATACTCGACACTACTCATGTCCAAATTTATACTTAACGTGTATTATTAGTAGAAGAGATATCAGAAGGCTAGTGAATATATTAATAGTATTATAATAAATTCATCACGAGACTTCGTGAGCTTTAAGGAAATCAAAGTTTAATAGTATCAGCGGTACCAGAGTGTCGCTATGGCTGGCCAATTCCATACACTTGCAATGCATTGGAGCAAACTGTCAATCTGACGAAATTTGACTACTTATTGTGAGCTCCTTAATATGCTCGTTAAGATATTGTATCTAATCCTATATTGTCCGGACTTGAATCCAATCGAAGAGTTCTTCTCAGAGCTCAAGGCGTTTATAAGACGGCATTGGCAAATTTATGAAGATAATCCTGAATAGGGTTTGGTTTGTTTCTTGACTGGTGCGTTCGTACTGCGGGCGGAAGGAAATCAAGTGCAGAAGGGCATTTTTGAAATGCTGGCCTGACACTTGATGATGTATGAATTGGATATGGTAGGTACCGGTGTGACATATTGAACATTGATCCTTCAATTGCCTTCTAGCACAAAGTATGATATAGTCAGGTTGAGTATCATACTGATTTCCAGAGTCACAGCTGAAGACAGTAGTCCACCTGTCTCAGAGTAATTCATACGCTGACCCCTCGCCAGAGCGATATGCAGGTATTCTCTATATATTTATCTCCCTAACTACATGTCTTTCGCTGTAAATTATTTCTTTCCTGACAAATTTGGAACCTCGTCGAGGCCGCAATTATTTCTGTTCCACGCCACCTTGCCTTAAGGGGGAGGGTTGGGTACTATTGTGGGAACGAATTCCATTGTTATGATAAATGAAGAGCCGGCGATAGAACTCGAGCCCACCACCTCTAAAAAGCAAGGTGACTATTCCGCATTTTTGAAATTGCCTTGGACCGCTTACCACTGGGCCACCACAACCGGCAGAATGTAATGTACTTGTTGATTTCAATAGCATCACCTATAAACCCTCATTGTTCTTCTTGAACCATAACGTCAAGAACCACTAGTCTACACCAGTTGAATTTCAATTTGCTACCTCCCTATTACATAACACATATCCCCTGTGGCGGCCGCGGAGCCGCAACCCACACGACCCTTCCGAGTATCATGGGGTTTCCTACCGCACCAAACCGTGTCTGGCATAGTTCACTACGAAATCTACTCCACACTCTGTGGTCATATATACTGTCGGAACATGCTATCTTACATTCTATGCCACATGTAAGTGCATAAGGGATATTTCTTTTGCCGTACATGGTAGTAGCTCTGACATATACTATTTCCCCCCGAGCAGTGGAATATGTAGAGCCGTGTGTTTTCAATCACTCATTGTACAAATATGACTTGGAGGTACAGGATACAGTGAATGAAGCTGGCAAACGGCCACTGCGGCTGTTCAGCTGCCCATTGGCCCACTATACATCCTCTCTCAAGCGGCATCAACTCGAAGACTGGATTTCAGCAATAAGACCCTCAATGCGCTGACGAATTTCCTGTCGGATAGTCCGTACGGCATCTAAGCCTTCGCCGGCAGGGTCGTCAAGCTTCCAGTCGAGATAGCGTCTTCCAGGAAAGAAGGGGCAGGCGTCGCCACAACCCATAGTAATGACAACGTCGCTGGCTTGAATCGCATCGGTGGTTAGAACCTTCGGTTTTTGGTCGCTGATGTCGATACCTTCTTCGAGCATGGCCTCGACGACGACGGGGTTGATGGAGTCGCCTGGGGCCGACCCGGCGGAACGGACTTCAATGGTGCTGCCGGCGAAGTGGCTCAGGTAGCCAGCGGCCATTTGGGAGCGACCGGCATTGTGGACGCAGACGAATAAGACGCTGGGCTTATTAGCCATCGTGTATGTATTAGGTGATCAGTGGAGAGGTCGTTGGGAATAGCTTCTTGAACGTGCCAGTGACCTCGGTAGCGATGTGATTATCAAGATCGAAGTACTTGGTGGGTGTGAAGAGTGATAGCCTCTAGGATATGTCAAGGAGGTAAAATGGGGATGCATTCCTCTAAGCAAGAGAAACATAAGGAGGATGTTGGCTGGGTTTTATATGCCACGCGTTGGCTTTACAAAGGAACACATCTAAGATTGATCTAGAACATTCTTATGTATGGCTCGGAGTGTTGGCCCACCAACACAACAGCGTTTGACGGGGGCTTTTCATAAGTCATAGTCGCAGTGCACGTAAAATCACACCTGGAATAGAGCCTACAGTGCTAGGGTCGAAATCACTGTCTCATCATATGAATGATGAATTTCGATTTAGCATTTAACAAATCTGAACTGGCAGCTGGCGGCCTGCTTTCTTATGAGGCCGACACGTTGTCGACTTTGGAGATTGTTTTGACGTTACTATATCCATGGGCCATTCCAATTAATGGCAATCTGGATGTCACTTGGGTCTATCACTGGTCGAAATTTTGGTAGGGAATCACTGCATTTTCATTTTGACAAATCACAAATCTAGAACAATACCAGTATGTCATTGCTTCGTTATGATTGGACAGTAAGAGCAGGCTGTCACTCATCTGATATGATTGGTCGTTATAAGTATTACCCACCTTAACAATGTCAGAACTACTATACAGTACTGTACAGTAGCACCTCGATTAAAACTTTAAAACAGAATATCAGGTATGGACGAGTTCGTTTGTTTGTCGAGATTTATAGGGGATAACTGACTTGTCTTCAAATTTTCCTATACTATTTATACCCTTAATCTGCTGGTGCTAGATATGACCACCGCAAGTATCTCAGCCAGATTTTGGTTACGTTGTATTGGTAAGCACCTGGATCGGCGGGATCCACTCCGAATGTGATGACATACTACCCCGGACACCTCTCCCCTCCGTAGTCCGTGCCCAAGTCCGTGACGTACCTGCTACCAAGAATTCACCTAAAAACAAGCATAAAGTAGTGCTCAACTGCTTACATTCAATCATAAGAACGGCTTATCGCTCCTCCCTCCGTGTGTGAGGGTAAAGCACAATACCTCCTGTCTGCACTCGTAAACTCAGCTTTCTACCAGTCCCAGCACAAGAGACCCATCAGTTTAGATAAGCAAAATTCCCTTGAGGGTTTATAGTGTTACCGAGTTGGAAAATCTCCAATATGTCCAACGATACCTACAATCTCGTCCAGTCCCGCTATGGTGACATCGCTAAGCAGACTTACACCACTCAGCAGCACGAGAAAGAAGAGCAGATCGCCAGAGCCTTTGGCTATAGTGCGGAAGATCTCAGTTCGCTTCCAGAGAAGACGAATCTCGGGTTAAGTTGCGGAAACCCAGTAGGGTTTGCCAATGTGAAAAAAGTCTGGTGCTTGACTGATGTCTTCGAATGACGGTGACCAATGGAAGATGCTGACTTTCGAGTATATAGGGTGAGACGATTCTGGACCTTGGCAGCGGCAGCGGCATTGACGTCCTCCTGGCGGCCCGTAAAGTCGGGGTAAATGGACAGGCAATCGGCGTTGACATGACAAAGGTGAGTGGCTCGAGTTTGATTTTTTTCTTTTCCCTATAGATACCAGGATTGACAGTAGACACAGAACATGATCGAACTCGCTGAAAAAAATAGACAGAAGGCGGGAGTCTCCAATGCCAAGTTCTTTGAAGCAACTATCAATTCCGTGCCACTACCAGACTCCAGCATCGACTGCATTATTAGTAACTGTGTTATCAACCTCGTCCCAGAAATCGACAAACAGGCCGTCTTCAAGGAGATTGCTCGCCTACTGAAGCCGGGCGGAAGGATTGCCATCAGTGATATTCTGGCTCGAAAGCCACTCCCGGATCAAATTACCAAAAACATGGCGCTGTATGTTGGGTGTATTGCCGGAGCGAGTGAGATCGCGAGATATGAGGAGTATCTTGAGCAGGCCGGATTCGAGGGTACGTATACTGCTATCAACGGCACTTGAGAGTCTTCTGTACTAATTGCCACTAGGTGTACTAGTTGTTGACGCGAATTCGGACCTGAATCTTAACAAGCAGTCGTCGTATTTGGCCCAGAGGTCGTGCTGCGGCAGTGGGGGTTCGAGAAGGGGGACTACGAGTGACGTTGCAGAGTTGGATTTCAATGAGTGGGTCGGTCAGTCATTACCCTCCATTCTAGTTCAAGCTTGAGCGCGCCGTTGACAATTCTCCCAGGCTCGTTTCAGATCTACGCTATCAAGACTTAAATTACTTTCTTAAGAGCTGTCAAGGAGAGGCTTGAATCCAGCTTGGCGAGGACGCCCTTGCAGTACATGGCTCGGACAAGCGCAGTCTCATTGGTCCACAACAAGTATATAGAAAGGGGTGACCGTAAGAACTAGCCGAATCCATAACCAATTAAATACATCATCGCGTGGTCAATCATTTAGCAGCTGAAAGATATCCATGTTCTTTACCATGCAGCTGGCGCTCGACTGACACCCTAGTTCCGATCGCACATCCTGCATGTTGGAGTAGCTTCGCATGGATGAAATAATAGCGACTGCACTTTCGCACGGGGTACATTGTCCTGATTGTCTGGAGTCACGGTGCCTGTTGGGTGGTTGTAATGTTGAAGTATCGGGAGTGGGAGAGTCGAACGAAACACTCAGCTCCGAGAACCCATCGGAATTTCGGCGGTCTGATATAGCTATCTGTTGATAAGTAAATAGGCTCGAACTCGAGGTCGATGAAGCAGACGCTGTAGCCGTTCTCTCGGATGATGGATCTTTGCGCTCGTAATTTGATGAACTTTGTCCCTCACATTCCACTGTATTTAGTATGGGAGATTGCTCCGAGTGCGATCGCGCCACTAGCACAGGCTCCGAGCGCGACGTAAGAACAGAAATGTATGCTGTATGTGCTCTTAGGAATTCTTGAATTCTCTGATCAGAGACACCATGTAATGTGAGCAGCGAGCGGAGAAGACAGTTCTCTACTGCCACCTTTCGCCCCGCCTCTTGAACCTCTCGTGTAGCATGAATGCCCTCAGTCTGAAATTTCTGCAGGCGTTGCTCAAGATCGTGTATATATTCTCTACGCCGTGCACGCGAACGCCGTTGATTATCGCGAATTCGTACTGCTGACAATATTTGGTCAGTCTGGAAGATTGTTAGTAACAAAGAATGGAGCTGGCATGTATGAATCGCCTATTTAATGATGGCCGACCTTGGGTTTTCTCGGCTGTTCGTTTGGATTCTCGATCCTCATCGTTGTCATGTTAAGATGGCAGTAACCTCTGCTGTGGCGATCGGGTAATTCGGAGGATCCAGTATGGGCAAGCATGAGAGGAAGAGTCAAGTGGTAGGCTAATTACCAAGCAAGGCTTAGTGCCGAGAAACAAATCCACTTAAAGACTGTTGGGAATTTTCCCTCTTCAAGAGCCAATCAGCATCCGCCGGTGACATCTACTCGTCGCCTTTCGGTTACCCCGACGGTGGCAATCTAGGATTTGTTCGAATCTATACATAAGACATCTGTTCATCGGAAGCGCTATCACCAGATATGCAGATGATTGCTCGTTTTCGAATTTCCTCAGCACGCAAAATCACCCTGGTCAAGGGCTCAGCATCGATTCTATCGCCCTACAGATACACCACCATGGCGCATCCCGCGGTTGCCCAGCCGGGGCCAACTGTTCCCGACTTCGTCAACGGGCATGAGAGCATACAATGCCCATACCCGTCTCTGGCTATACCGCAGAGCGAGGATGATGCCGATATTCGTCAGCAATACCGACCCTTCATTCTCGACGACGCGGCCGAGGACTGGGTCAATGCCTTGGAGCTGACAACCGCCATGAACTTGGCAATGCAGGAACTGCAAAAATCAAACAACCGACTGAAGGTGCTGGTGTTATACGGCAGCCTGCGTCGGAGATCCTACTCTCGCCTGGTGGCGCTGGAAGCCAGCAGGATTCTCTTGCGTCTGGGGTGTGACGTGCGTGTGTTTAATCCCGAGGGGTTACCGGTGAAGAATGATACCGAGCACGGCCATTCCAAGGTACAAGAACTCCGAGAGCTCAGTAAGTGGAGCGATGGGCATGTTTGGGTATCTCCCGAACAACATGGGAATCTTGTGAGCATTTCATTCCCCCCTTCCCCCCAATGCATAAGATCTTATTACTGACCACCCACAGACCGCGGTCTTCAAGAATCAGATCGACTGGATCCCGTTAAGTACCGGTAGTGTGCGTCCAACGCAGGGCCGGACCCTCGCTATTGCGCAGGTGTGCGGTGGCTCGCAATCGTTCAATGCTGTTAACTCTCTGCGTCTTCTCGGCCGGTGGATGCGTATGTTCACCATCCCTAATCAATCTTCAATCCCGAAGGCGTATACACATTTCCCTGATGAAGGTCAACCGGGAGATCAGAGACTTATGCCAAGTGGTAACCGGGACCGACTGGTGGATTGCATGGAGGAGTTTGTAAAGTATACCTTCCTCATACGGCCCCACTTGGAACTTTTTGGTGATCGGTTCAGTGAGCGGGAAGAGAAAAGGGCCAAGGAGGAGAAGCTGCGGCTGGCACGAGTGATACAACCCTAGCTTGATAATGGGATGGGTCCGTGTATATACCTGTGGCATTGGAGAGGTCAGGCTCTAGGCTGTATACTTTAGTTACTGCATGTGAATAATCAGATTTATTGAACAACATCCAGATGTCCTCCAACTCTTTTCTCCTAGCTTTGGGTCATAGCAAACAATATTCACGACTATCTGTCAAAACTCCTGCAGGTTGCCCTTTGCTGTCGCCCGCCCATTTTCAACTTTAATATGCTATTTCTCTGGTATTTGGACAGCAGTAGTGGGCTCGGGTAGAGATTGCGTTCCTCAGTGAGTCACCGGCGTACTTTAATTGGCTTCCACTAGAGTCCATAGAGATTATTTGTCAGCTGCAAGCGTAGTTCAAGAAATTCCGAGCAGCGGCCAAAACACGGCTTGACCAATCAGCATCAGGGAATGACATCCAGATGCGAATAAATGGCCTCGTCTTTATCAACTCTAACTGTATATATAGACCTCCACGCGTGTTGCTCGAAGCTTCTCCCGAGATTTAACACGTCACCCGAACTTCCAACGATCAGGCTCATCGCTTTCAATTGAATCAGGACCATCTCATCATTTGAATATGACTGATAATAACCCTCCAATGGGTGCTGCAGCCCAAACGCCTTCCGCTCCCAGTGATATAGAAAAACAAGCAAGGCCGTCAGACTCACCGCAGAGAAAGGATTCCGCCTTTAAAAATCTCGGCCTTTTGGACCGATTTCTCGCGGTATGGATTTTCCTGGCCATGGCAATTGGTATTATTCTGGGAAATTTTGTGCCAAGCACCGGACCTGCGTTACAAAGGGGGAAATTTGTTGGTGTCTCAGTTCCGATCGGTAAGGGTTCAACGATTTTGTGCACTGTCTTTTCTATCTGCTAATACAGATTAATAGCTGTTGGCCTGCTTGTCATGATGTATCCCATTCTCTGCAAAGTGCGTTTTGAGAGCTTGCATCAGGTCTTCAAAACCCGTCAGATATGGGTTCAGATTGCGTTCAGTATTGTTGCTAACTGGATCATTGCCCCATTTTTCATGGTAAGCCTTCAAGCTTCCCACTACCTCTTTAAGTCAGAAATCAACACGAAACACTTTAGTTGGCGTTATCCTGGGCTTTTCTTCCAGACGAACCCGAGCTACGCCAGGGGCTGATCTTGGTCGGACTAGCACGTTGCATCGCTATGGTAGAAATACTCCACCCCCAACAGCCATTGGGGGCAAAACGTTATTTTTGTACTCTACGATACTAACAAAGACTTAGGTTCTAATCTGGACGGGTCTGGCAGGCGGCGACAGCGAATACTGCGCCATCCTCGTCGCCGTGAACTCCCTCCTGCAAATGGTCCTATTCGCACCCATGGGCGTCTTATTCATCCAAGTCATCAGCGGCGATAGGATAGCCTTCCAATATTCCACCGCCGCGAAAAGCGTCGCTGTCTTCCTCGGCATTCCGCTGGGCGCAGCAATCCTCACGCGCTTCACTCTCCGCTGGGCGACTAGTCCGCGATGGTACGACGAGGTGTTTCTGAAATGGGCAAGCCCCTGGTCTCTAATTGGGCTTTTGTTCACGATATTGATGCTGTTCGCGTCTCAGGGTCGTCACGTTGTTCATCAGATTGTCTCAGTTATCCGGGTGGCCGCGCCGCTGATTGTGTATTTCGCGGTTATATTTTTCTTGACGTTGTTAGTTACGTACAAGTTGCGCTTTGGGTATAAGCTCGCTGCTACGCAGAGTTTTACTGCTGCCAGTAATAATTTCGAGTTGGCCATTGCCGTTGCTGTTGCTACCTTTGGGGCAGACAGCAATCAGGCGCTTGCTTCGACTGTTGGGCCACTGATTGAGGTGCCGGTTTTGTTGGGGCTTGTCTATGCTGTTAGATATTTAGCGAAGAGACTAAACTGGAAGGATTAGTGAAGACTGCTCGTTACCTCGATCGGTCAATCGGTCCCGAGGTCGATGATTGATTTTCCTTGATTGAGCACAATCATGCCTGCGCAAAAGGTCGCATCATGGTTTAAAGGACCGCACACAGGTGTATCTACTTCTCTTCGAATGCCTAGTACGTAAACCAAATATCCAAAAGACCACCTAAAATTGCGTACATTATGCAACTCATGAGGTTCCTATGTTTGTTCTGTTCGAGGACCCGTGGGTGTGAGTTAGACCCTTCACCCGAAAATTGAGGGTCGCGGGTCACCCGCTTGAGGTTCACCCGCGGATCGTGCTGTGTTTCTTTCCCGAGTGGGTCCTGCCTGCAGCAGTAGTGTCCCATCGTGATGGCAAGGAGATCCGGGACATGGCTTGATTCCTTACACATCCTGCCAAAATGCTTCGAACCCGAAGCCCGCTCGACGCCAATCTCAGCGTCTCGTATACCGAGCATTCTTTGGGTGCTAGTAGGCTCTAGACGAAAATCCTCTAGATATTTGATGGATATCTGGAGTAAACCATGTTTGCCAAGATGGTATAGCCGGGCCCACGCTAGCAGCTGCTTCTCCACTGATGTGCAATCAATACTATTGCCCTCAAATTTCTTGGTGAAATCTCAATGGGAACGGTCATTCACAGATACAACAACAGAAGTATCCTCTAGTCTTACCCATCGGGCAGCAACAATTTTCCAACGTAGGCAACTTGCAGCTTCCTCATTTATCTTCTATTGATAAAAAGTAGCTGGCAGAGCCAGGTCCTATTCTCTGTCCTTTTGATCTCTGTTTATTTTGAACAACCTGCTTATTCAGAGTAACGTTCCACTCGGTCTAGTAGTGACTAGTGTTCGGAGGTTGTGCTCATCAATGGCGTATTAACAGGTCGAAAAGAGAAGCTGCGAAGCGGAAACTTGATATTAAAACCAATCTTTCCACCATAGCTTATATCAAGCCCTGGAAGCAGGCTCTGCGAAAGCGTGCTCCTAATACAGCTGAGTGGTTCGAACAAGAGTCTGCGTTCAGTAGGTGGAAAGAAGACCCCGACACTGCGATTTTATGGTGCTCGGGCACTATTGGTGTAGGAAAGACAGTACTCTTATCCAACGTGGTTGCCAAGCTATATGTATCTCGCAGAACCGACGAGTCATTTCTTATTACTTTTGCCAAGAGGATAATGAAGCATCACTCGCAGCAAGGAATATTCCGGGAAGTCTGGCTTGTCAATCATTAGATGATCAGATCGAGCGTGCCGAGGACGACGCTCTACGAGATATGCACAACGACAGCCAAAATATTCTAGACGAGAATGATATTGTTGCATTCACGATATCTCGTCTGGAAAATTCTAAGAAGTATTATTTGATCTTGGATGGCTTTGACGAATGTGGTGGTGAAGATATCCGAAAGGTGGCCGAAGCTATTACTCAACTATGCGATCGGCATCCCGGGATTTTGAAATCCCTCTGCATAGGCCGTCCAGAGCTCGAAACGCAATTGCTTAAATCACGAAAACCAAAATACAAACTCTCAACAACCCAAAGGAAAGTTGATTCGGACATGGACCGCTTTATCACAGGGGCTCTAGACCGCTGCCTTCAAGAGGAACAATTAATGATCCAGGATCCAACTCTCATCATTACCATACGTAACACCCTACAAGACAAATCTAATGGAATATAAGTTTCCAAGTTTCAATAAGTTGGTCTTTCACTGCGTTCCCGATATGGTACTTCTTGGGACCCATCGGCAAGCGGCCCAGACATAGGAGGTGATACCTTGGCGTGATTACCGCATTTTTGTGACACTGTTGTTGTCTGAAGTCAAAGAGAATGATTTGTTGACCGTTCTATGCGAACAGGTTTCTGTGGGCGCGTTTTTCCATCGACGAGCTCTGCGTGCAAGGGAGTAACAATGACATACTGGAGGCATTGAATCATCTACCACGTGGACTGAATGGACTATTCAATCAAAAGCTGCATCGAATTCAATCTGGACCCAGGGCAAAAGAAGCAATAAAGATACTACAATTTTGTGACTCACTCAAGCGGCCATTGATAATTCCTGAGTATCTAGAATTATTGAGTATTTCCCCTGAACAAAAAGCTCTAGATCGTAGGAGATTTATCAACGATCTAGACCGGATTACCGTGGAATCTTGTGGGTTGAAAACGATTGATGAAGAGGATACCACTATACACTATGCTCATTATAGTGTGAAGCAATATCTTTTCGGTCCCTATGGTAAGCCTAAAATTGACTTCGACATGAGAGGTATTGATCGGCAAGTCGGCTATCTCTGCATGACCTACCTGAATTTTAGCGATTTTCAACGACAGGTGGCAAGGACTAGAAAGAGTTCAAATACTCCTTTAGAGCCCATCCGAATCGGTAGTCAAGCGTTATCCAATTCAAGAGCTGTCACCGCGAGTCTTGCGAAAAGGCTGCTGTCTTATAGTCCTCAACTACAGCACCTCAGCCGTCGAGAGCTCGAAAATAAGTACGAAGATATACTTGGCTTGGATTCTTCAGATCTGGACCTCAAACGCGAGAGAGATGTCTTCTTTTGGATTACGCCACAAGGTACTGGATAGATCATTTGAGAGATATTGAGCCACACGAGGATATCAGGTTATGGCGGCTATTCTGCCGGTTTGTGGAGGGCAATGATGTTGTGGCAAGCAAGCCCTGGGAGACGAATCAGAAAGGCTCCGAGGGAGATGGCGCTATGCCGTGCATAATATCGTGGTTACTTGCCTGTAAGAATTTCACCTTGCTTCGATACCTGGGAAGCCATAAGCCACACAGCTTGACTGAAGGTGTCAAGCGTGAGATTCTTCGCAATGCAATGATGCATGATACCTATCAATTTACGGAGACGATAATTCAGCAAAGCGAAAAACGGAGCAAAACCTTGACTCTGGGATTGGTATATGCTGCGAAAGAGGGAGCAGTAAGGTCGCTGGATCGCCTGCTACAGGCAGGAGTTGATGTTGATGCTCGAGTTGACAACTAAACAGTACTCCAAGCAGCAGCGGGAGCAGGAAGACTTAAAGTGGTGGAACGACTGCTTGCTGCTAAGGCTGAGGTCAATGCACCTGCTGCTCCTTATAACGGACGAACAGCACTTCAAGCAGCAGCAGAGGCGGGGAGTCTTAAAGTAGTAAAACGACTACTTACTGCTGAGGCTGAGGTCATTACACGTCCTGCTTCTTTCAATAGACGAACAGCACTTCAAGCAGCAGCAGAGGCGGGGAGTCTTGAAGTGGTGGAACGACTACTTACTGCTCAGGCTGAGGTCAATACACGTCCTGCTTCTTTCAATAGACGAACAGCACTTCAAGCAGCAGCAGAGGCGGGGAGTCTTGAAGTGGTGGAACGACTACTTACTGCTCAGGCTGAGGTCAATACACGTCCTGCTTCTTTCAATAGACGAACAGCACTTCAAGCAGCAGCAGAGGCGGGGAGTCTTGAAGTGGTGGAACGACTACTTACTGCTGGAGCCAACTCAACCCGTGCTGTTTATCTTGGTAGTTAAATAGCACTTCGAGCAGCAAAAGCACCACCTTTGCACAAATGTGTGTTGGTTCGATCTTGATAGGAAGCTTGCGTCTGATGGTACTTAAACAGAATGTTAAGCACAACTTCTTCATCTTCGAGAAACAACCTAGTGTTCAGCAGGATGTAACAATGGTGACTTTAAAGTTCTATTGGTTTGTAGTTGCTCCGTCTCAGATAGAGGATAATATGTCATCGAACTGAGACAGTACTCAAATGATATATCACTCATTGACCCCTGTATAGATTTTATCTATACTGATACTATCAGTCAGTTGAATAGTTGAGCTACTAAGTGGACTAGCTTAGTATGCTCTTCTATCGCGATTTATGTTATTACAAACTATACTGACAAGATTGTCAACATTGTTTTTTAAACTGAAAGAAGGTGACCTATCTTGCTAATTGAGAAATTTGGTTATGGGGGATTACTAGTAGCTCTTTTATGAGATCTTCAGTTACGAAATTATAAACAAGATAGGATAATTCTAATTCTCAGTCTCTCTTGTCGTGTCTTGCTTTATCACACCTGGATTCTTGGACAAGCAAGAGATAAAATAAGTGCAGCAGTTTTTGGTGTCGAAATTAGTTTTGTCAAATCGGAGTTTAGCTGAATATCGGAGAGCGGAAATAAAGGTGCCAGATATGGAGGATACGAGCATAACTACAAGGATTGAGGAACTCTCAATAGACTAGGTTTAGGCTCGTATCTATTCCGCTTACAACTAGGGGTAGTACTAGACTTTGAGCTAGTATAATATTGGGTACTGTTACGAATCTGGTTTAATATTCTTCCACTTCCGTTCTAAGATTAGCTTAGCGTTGTTTCAAGTCAGGGCTACAGAAACAAGCAAAGATTGTAAGTAGTGACACCAGTTTCCGGAGGGACAGGTATATTTCTGACCGATCCAAAACCCGAGCACGTGTCCGGCAAAGCGTGTTCCTCATGGACCAAAAAGGTCACTATGACCAGACCACTATGGCCTGATCTACCCGGATTGCACCTATATAGCCTGTACGCCGTGACACTTATCTAGCTTATCTGCTAGTCTAAGATAGGCTTGAAGGGTTGAGGACATATCTCCAGGGCATTACCTTTTTCTACCATCCATAACGGGTCATTCTCGATTGCAAAAAGTGCATAATTAAGTGCAACTTGGTATTAGTCAGACACAAAGCACAACGAAACTAGTTTGAAAAATTCCGTCTGGTACGGAGAGTATTGGAAACAGCTCAATGGTTAACTCGCGCTAGGCCCTTGGCAGTGGGGCAGGAAAACACTCGTCTTGTGTTTCAAGGTCAGACCGATTTCGAGAATCACTGTACAAGCAAGGAAGAAAAGAAAATCTAGAACAGGTATCATGAGATATTAAACTTTATCTTACTAGTGGTATTACATATATGAATTTCCGCTAAATTGAAGAGCCATACACTCTGCACTAACTGTAATTCAGAAAAAGCCCCAGTCTCTGAATTTGTCAGCCTTATCTAAGTAAAATACTAGTCAGTATATACTGCAGTACAATAAGCTATCTGAAACTATCAAACTTTATCAAGTCCTAATATTATATCAGCTTCTGACTATACAGCTATAAGAGTATGATACCAACTATATCTTATAGAAGATATCCCAAGAAGTAATAAATATTATAATATTTATTACTTATTAATTATAGTATTGTATGGTAATCTCAACCTCATATGGCCTTTTTCTATACCGTAGCCATCTCGAGATATAGAAATCCATGTGGAAAAATTTTCAGAGATTTTGCCTGCTTAGTTCAGCTAGAATACTGAATTCCAATCATTGAATTTTGATACTATATATAAAGGTAATATTATATAATATATCTCTACTTTGTTTCAGGCTTATATAGGATTAGTCACTTGATAATCTATAAAAGCTATTCTCACACCTAGATATTAACCGATCAGTACTTATTCTTTAGTTGAATTAGATAATCAATCATTACCATGAGACTGCTTTGCATCTATCTTACTCTAGCTATCCCACATACCGTCTTTACTATAATCAAGGTACTACTTATCTCATTATTTCTATAATAATTACTAAGATAAATCTAGATTAATAGTCTTTAAATCCTCAACAATACTTCTTCAGCGCCGCATGGGGCATGGGGATATACTAGGAATTATTATAATTAATAAAAAGCACTAGATAGAATCATGTTCTAATAGGTTTCAATAGCGGATTCCGAAAAGCTTATGCCTTATTATATGATAGGAAGTGCCGATCTGGCTGCTGATTTCTGCAGTAGTACTTAGTATATACTATTCCAGATCCCTCTATAACTGCGACTCAAAGCTTATCCTGAATTAATAATCTGTCCTTACTATATACTCGAGAGTTTAATCAACAATAGATCTAGTATTATATCCTGGTATGGAACTTCGTCTCCAAGCTTAGAAAGTTGGACATTATCAGATATTTTAATACTCAAAGAGATTAATACTAGTTTAAGTATAAAAGACAGATTCAGCTTTATATATTCTAGCTAATAACAAATTCAGAGCTTACTAAAAGTAAATTTATAGATAAGTAAGTTATAGGCGAATACTTTATATTATTCAAAATCCCAAAGAGTATCTCAGAGACTACTTTATATACAGTCTATTAGCTTTGGAACACATCAGTTAATATATAGAATAGGTTTCTGGTATAAATACCAGTATTTATATTCAGTTCCTTGACTAATAGATAGCTAGCTATATACCTTATATATTGATATTGAGATCATACTCAAGGTAGAGGATTTATTATTAATTATAGGTATAAAGAGCCAATATTCTATCTAATATTAATAATAATATTTTTAGCTCTGCTTAGACCATGAACTACCACAAGCTATACCGTAAATACTCCAAGTAATACTAGACTTAAGCTAGTATCATCTGATAGAATAATTCCACTAAGTATAATACCTATATTAAGAACTTTGAATACTAATCTATTATCTTTGTCATCGCAAGAAGAACAGACCTCTATAGTTAGTACAGATACTTAAGCTAGTCTATATAACTTAATACTATCCCCAACATGTACAAGTATAAAGATATTATCAGTAGTGTACACCGCCTCCAGTTCTTCAGCCTCTGTATATATAAAGACAACTGCCTTAACTTAAATCTCAGGCTTAACTCGACTATTAGTCTATAGAGGTATAACAGAGCTGTAGCAGTCGTCTACTAAAGTCTATTTGAAGATAATATCTTTAACTAAAGTAATAAAATTATATTATACTTCTATAAATAGTCTACTTACAGCTATTTTATTATAGCTTAGGCTATTATTATAGTCTTATATAGCTATAAGATTAAGCTCCTAGAAAAGTAATCAAAAATTTAAGAGTACATCCAGTACTATAACTGCTTCTAAGTAATTAATTACTTATTAAGCTTTAATGGCTTTATCAGACACTAGTAACCCCTCCTAGGAGGTTATAGTTACTTATATAATAATACTATCCTATAAGTATATATTATAGATTACAACTACAGTTGTAGTATATAAAACTCTGTCAAAATAATAATTATATAAAGACAGTATAATAGGATTTAATAGGTACTGGGATCTCACAGTTATATAAGAGGATATTCTGATTTTATTTAATATTATAATTAAGGTTAAAGATCTTAGAAGTATTAATATTAGGTAGGGCTTTTGAAATGAATAGAGAAATAATATAAGAAAAGCACTCTTCTACTAATTATAAATAGAAAGTTAAGACAAGAACTATCAGACTTAGTTTTTTATAGAGTATAGAGCTCTATCCTCTGGTACTAGTATAGTATTATAAAGGATTATGTCTATTTAGCTTATAAGATCTAATTTAAATTATTTACCGAGCCCGCTGTATAAGACACAGATAATTGATCTATAATTATACTTACTAAGAATCTTAAGTTTATAAGTAGCTGTATAAAGCACATCTCTATTAAATAGTATTTCATCTAATATGCCTTATCCGCATATATAGTACCTCTGTTTATTATTTACTCTGGGTACAGGAAGAATATAGCTTTAAGATATAGAATAAAGTAGTTGACTTATATAAGAAGAATAGTAGTAATAAAAGATAATAAGATCTATATAGAAGACTGTATATAATATTAGTACTGTATAATACTAGGGTAATAACACCTTTAGAAAACATCCATAGTATTAAGACTAAATTAAGGTGTTCTATAAGGAATAACTGCATGAATTTTTAGATAATATTAGTTAATAATACCTAGGCTAGCTAATACACTCACAATAGAATTAATAAGCTATAAAAGCTCCTTTTTAAACTCTCAGAGACTTTCTATAGTATTATACTCAAGATTAAAGGATCTTAGCTTATTTGTAAGGCTCTGGCAAAGTAAACAGAGACTTCTAAATAGATAATATAACTTCCATACATACTATGATTATTTAGTTGATCTTAATATTTATTCTACTAGCCAGGAAAGGAATTTCTTATGTATAGAAAACTCTTCGTAGATATAATATATAGATTTAGATGTAAGAGATGTTCAAATAACAGAAATAAGATTATAAGTATAGAACTTAAAATCTAATAGTAAATTCTATAAAAAGAGACCAAAGCCAAAGCTGTCAAGAACTAATTACTTATATAGAAAACCCAGGCAATAAGATTATATATACTCAAAAAGAAGTAGATCTGTATTTAGAGGTATTTTGTCTTTATATATAAGAAGATATAAGAAGCTGATAACTATTTTATAACTAGAGAATAATATTACTCTCGCTTCCTACTCTATCTCTATTAAAGCTAGGTGTGGAGCAGCTGCGATGATTATATTAAAAGACTCTATAGTACTATATACAAGACTAGCTATAATAGTCTTAATCTTCTTCTATTTAGGAATCCTTCCTCACACAATCTTATGTAGTAATTTGCTAAAGATATTCATAAATATAGAATTACTATTAGAAATAAGATATTAAGCTGAGTATAGAAATATACTAAGTCTAATTATATAGTTAAGATAATTATTCTACTAGAGAAAATATACTATTATCTGGTATTATATATAATATTCGGGTATCCAGCTGGGATATTATCCAAGATCATATATACTAGAATATATTAGTAATATTCGGCCAGGCTTTTTAGTAAGCAACTAGTAACCAGAGTTCTGTAAGACTCTTATCAGTAGTAGTCTTTGTATAAGAAAGACAACTCATACTGAAATAAATATATATACCTTTATATATAATCTATTCCAAATAGAAAGTAGCCAGTATAACAAATAGCTTTATTAATATTGCCTTTTTCTATACTAGATAATCTAGGTGGTTCCTAATTATTACTTTGGATTCAGCTATTATACATAGCAGAGGCTTGATTAAGATATTTATAGAGTATTTATACCTTTTTTAATTCTAAGATCTTCTTAATTTTAGGCGCCAGGCAATCCAAGAATCTTTAATTCTTAGAATCAAGATATTGATATTCACCTGCAATTAAGGAGCTAATCTAATCCAGAACCTTTAAAGCCTTGATATCTAGAGAATCTATAAGCTTCTTAACTAAAAGTAAACACAGCAGGGAATGAATAGAACAAGTCAGATTAAATAAAGAAGAAGATATAAGATAGTTATATCTATAATTAATACTTTCTAAAATCACCCAGCAGACATATAATAACTTTTATAATAAATCCTCAAAAAATATTAATAATTAAAGACTTTTAAATATAATTCAGCTTGATAATTCTTCTTAACTAAAGCTAATATATTACATTACGGCTTCAGTACTACCATCAGACAGTCAGGCATCTATAATAAAAAAAGTATAGTACAAAGAGTCTACTAGACTAGATAGTATTACTTCTCTCTATAAAAACTTAATTATATAAGTTAAACTCTGTAAATATATTCAAAGTGCTTCCTAATACTCAGATAGTTTAGTATAAGTCACAGATTATACATGTAAGTATAAATCTTAGCTCTGTTTCATACCTGCTTTACACTCCTGGGCTATGTATGAATAATATGCAAGAGCAGGAACTTGACCCCATATCTCAGGCAAGTCATTATATGCATAATAAAAAGAAAGAACTTCAGTTTGGATTTATAACTAATATATATGTTATTTTTCTTGCTATTTATATATCCTCCTCGATAGTGATACCATGTCATGAATATATATATTATAAGTACTACTATCACTAATCTATTCTTATCTATAGAAAAGGCATATTGTACTTAAGATAAATATTCTTAAGATACTTAGTATACTATAAATCCCTATATTAACTATTATCTAAATAACATTAACTATACTAATTATCCTCCTGATACTGAGGAATACAACTATAATTAATCAAATAATAAGAGATACTATAAAGATTACAATAACTATAATAATAAATATATAAATAATGCGTATATTGCATATACTAAGGATAGTAATATTTTATCCGACCCTATACAGGTTACTAAGGACGAATTTTCTGTTTAGTATTATAACTACTATGTATTTTTCCTATCTAAGAATCATCTATATGTACATCTCGCAATCTATGAAAGTAGACCATCTGAACTAATTCCTAAGAAGTATCTATTAGTAGTTAATATATCTGATATTATTAAATCCGACCGTTACCAAGTTGAAGCCATAGAGTAGCTATTATATATATAGTATACTGTATCTGCTATGGTTGGTCTTAATATAACTAAGAAATATATATCCGTCTGTCTTGACACTGGATGCTCCGCTACTATTATAAATATAGATCTTGCTAGGTTATTAGAGATAGAAATATACTATACTAAAGTACCCCTTAATGTCTCTGGCATTGGTTCAAGATATTAAGCAATGGAATATACTATATTTAAGATATATATCCCAAGACAACTATATAAAGATTATCTAGTATAATTATATAGTTATTTATTATATACCGTCGTGACTATCAAGGCCTATTTAGTCAAAAACCTTCGTCCAAATCTATTAATAGGTATAGATATTATAGGATAAGAAGAAATTATCCTAGATTATAAATAATAGACTGTATCTATTTATAGTTATTAGAATTTCGTCTTTCCTATTTAAACTTAAGTTAAACCTAATTATATTAATATCTCTGTATATATAAAGTATACTGTTATTATGCCTTCTTATTCCTATATCTCGGTATCTATCTGTGTTAACGCAAACCTCGCTGATACTAATTATATCTTTCTATCTAAAGACAATACTAGTGTATCTATCTATATATATTTAGTTAATACCTCTTGCTTATTTATCAAGGCAGTCAACAAAACATCTACTCTAGTTACTGTCAGTTACTGTGCCTGTATTAGTATCTTAACTAATAACAACTTTATAACTATATATTATATTAATACTGACATCACTGAGTTGGGATATTCTTATACTTATACTAAGAATAATCTCTATATTCCGCTATATCTAAAAGACAATTATATATCTAGTAGTTCGTACTATTACTATATCTCAGAAGTCTTAGTATATATCACTGATTTGTCTTCTAAGAATAAGAGTATATTTAAAATAAGAATATCTAAGTATCCATCTTAGCTAATTTATATCTATATTCCTGACATGAAGGTCAACATATCTAAATTATCTAATAGAATAACTATCTATAGAGATAATAATACTATTCACCGTCTTAAGTCTATTCTTATATCTTATAATATTTAGGCTAATTCTAATAACTCTAATATCAGTATAGCTAATATTTCTAAAGATAAGTAGATATAAATATCTCTTAAGAAAGATTGGGAAGAATATATACCCAAAGCTTATATATATCAAGTTCCTTAAAAGGATTAAGAAATAATAGATATAATATTTAACTCTCTCTATACCACTAGGAAGATATTATACACCAAAATATATATATCTTTATCTTACCTGGTGTTTATTGTTTAGTGTATGGTTAATAGTCAGCCGAAGAGTTGAGTAGTAGTTGATCTATATAGTATTAATAAGAAAACTAAACTAGACTATTATTCTATTCCTCTCCAGGAAGAGATTCTCAAAATACTTCTTGGTAAATATTTTATTACTATTATTAATACTATTTATTACTTCTATTAATAGCTAATTACTTATGAGTATTGAGGTCGTCTGGTAATAGTTATGTATTATAGATAGGAAGTTTTCTATGTCTATATTATAGGTTTTATTAATTTAGTCTTCTATATCCAGCGTTAGATGGACCTAAATCTGGCTGAATTTTATGAATTCTATTATATATATATTAACAATATTGTTATTGTATCTATAACTTTAGAAGAGCATCTTAGATATCTTAATATTATATTTAATTACTTAGAATAACTTAATCTAAAGCTAAAGCTAATCAAAGCTTTTATTAGTTTTCTGTTCATTATCCTCCTGGGACAGAGAGTTGATAGTCTTGGTCTAAGTATTCTAGATAATAAGCTATAAGCTATTAAAGAATTATTATTCTCTAAGACTCTTGTCAAGCTAGATTATTCTCTTAGATTAACTAGTTGGCTTTGTTATTATATCTCTTAATATTCTTAGAAGATATTTATCTTATAGAAATAAAAGATACTACTTCTAAAGAACTATCCTAGCAGTAGATAAGACTATATATCTTATACTATCTTTATTAGAACTCCGGAAGAATATTAAGTATTTAAAATATTATAGTATAAGTTTACTAATCCTAAGAAGCTTATCTATCATAATCCCAAGAGACAGCTGTATATTAATCTTAATATATATTATAATAGTTATAGAGTTATAGTCTACTATATTAGTAAAGATAGATCTAAATATAAGAATCTAAGCAAGCCGCCCGTAAGAATATATATACAATCTATCCTATTTCTAAGTTAGACATTGACCCCTGTAGAATAAAACTACTAGTCTACTAAGCTGGAAGTCTTATATCTTATATAGACACTTTGTAAATTATAATATATAGTATAAGCTATATCTCTATCTCTTTCTTCTATTATCTATACTAATTATTCTAGTACCATCGCGATTTCCAAGTAGACTATATTCAATATCATAGCCATGGAACGCCTGAATCTTTACTTAGTATAAATATCTTAGTATATCTAGTAGTATAATCTTTATATCTTTCATTGCTTAGGAATAACAAACACTGTAGCTGATGTATTATTGAGATTACTATATTTAAAAGACATTCTATATATACTACTGTCTAAAGAGTATAATCTTAAAGATACTTCTAATAATATATTTATCTTATATAGACTGTCTTATATTAAAGTATCTATATATATCAGTTTATCCGTCAGTATCTACACCCTTAAGCTAGACGAGAATTTTATAAAATATATTTAAGAAGAATATACATCTAACTTAAGAGTATCTATAATTATTAATATTTTAGAGTCTAACTATAATACTACTCTACTATACTTTATAGATAATAGATTACTATATATAACTAGATACATTACTCATAGTAAAAGTAATAGAACTGTAGTACCCAACCCATCCAAAGATAATATCAAGAATAATAATATTATTATCAAAGAGCCGTAGCTATATCTATCTTATTTAGTAGTACTGGAAGTCTTTAAAGCTATTAATAATAACCATAATCATTAAGATATAGATAAATGCTATATAGAACTTATTAATTTAGTCATCTACTAAGTAAGAAAGCTTCTTAATAACTATATTATTTATTACCCTGATTATCTAAATAATCGCATGCGTAAGCATTATCTATATAGGCAACTTCAGTCTATCTCTACTCCTGCAATTCTATTTTATATACTAACTATAGATTTTATTATTATACTTCCTAAGTTATCTAGATATAATCAGCTTCTTATTATAGTCGATAAGTTCACTAAGCGTCTTGGTCTATTACTAGATAGATTAAAATAGACTATATCCCAATAGAGAGTTGCTCTTATAGACTATATATAAGTATATAATTAGAATATATCCCAATATTTTATTTCTAATCAAGACAGCCGATTCATATCATTATTCTAGAAGAGTATATTTAAGTAAATATATATCTAATAGTTTTATTCTACAGCTGCACACCCGCAGACTAATAGTCAAAGTAAATATATTATCCAAACTATTAAAGTTATAATATGCTATAGTACTATATAAAATATTTTAAACTAAATTACTCTTCTACCTAGTATTATCACAACCGTTAATTCTTTGCCTAGTATAAGCACCGGACAGTTGTCTTACTATCTGATATTCGGTATATTCTTGAGATAGCCCTGGTTAATAGTAAAATCCTTACTATAATATACTAAATATTCTAAGATATTTATTACTAACCCTATCTTACTAAAAGATACCCTGTCTACTACTTTAAGCTATTCTCGTATAGAAGTAGTGATTTCGTGTCAAAGTCGGTTGTAGGGAAGACCCTTATAAAGTCATTATGGAGCTGTTCATTAAGTTGTTCCTCGGAAGATTCCCGGGACGGGCGAGAACTAGCTAAGATCCGCCCAAGGCGGAACAACAAGGCAGAATCCTTCTCAACACCGTCAACATCGCCAGCAGCCATAACATATGCCGGTCTTTCATGACGACGTCCTCGTCGCAGATACATATAAATAGAGACATGAAGTAGGTCTAAGATATAGTAGATAATCAGTGATAGTAATATCTTTCGTATTCATCAATCTTTTTATCAGCAGTGATGTCTGATGCGCGCACCCACTGATCATCTTTAGGCCCATATCCAGACCAGCGGACCAGATACTTCAGGGCGGGCTTTTGATATCAACCTTTGTAGGTAAGATACTTGTTAACTATTGCCTCAACTTCCCAATGATCAGTTTTACCAGGGAACCTCTCATCGACGATAGTGGGAGGTTTTGGCAGCTCTCGCCCAAAGAGATCTTCACCGGACGGAGCGGGTTCTAACTGAGAAATCGACACCACCGGATGGATAGTCTATGACACCGGTAGTTCTAATCGGTATGCGTGACGTCCGACGACTTTCTGGATGCGAAAAGGTCCGACATATTATTGAGCCAGCTTCCGTTTAATATCTTTAGTGCGGACAGACGGTATGGTATAACCATGATACAAGCGTAGATACACTTGATTGCCCACCTCGAACTTTATCGGCTTGTGCTTAGCATTATAATGTCGTTTTATATATATTCATGCAAACTTAAGCGCCTCCTCAGCATTGAATCTGCAGGAAAAGTCTTGGACCTCAACATTGCGAGCATCGGCGGTGTAGATATCTCTGTACTTCGGGATGACCACTTCGACACGGGGATAAGGTTTAACCGACACAGGACGTTCGGCAGGAATAGGGACAGGAGGATCAACATGGACAGGACGCTTAATTTTTTTAAGGATGGACTTCACCAAATGCCATGGTTGGCGAATAGGCATGCCGAACATCAGTCGGTGTGGGGATTCGCCTGTCGCGGAACTGACAGATGAATTGATTGTCGATATGATCAAGAGTAGAAGTGTAGACCAAATACTACCATTTTGTCCAGCCTGGGTAACACTATGTCGCAGTATAACTTCTACAGTCTGTATCATCCTTTCTGACTGACTATCTGTCTAAAGATAAGCTGCAGTCAAATAAAACCACTTCGTCTTTATTTTTGAGAAAAGTCCTTTCCAGAATCTGGATATAAATCGTGCATCCCGATTAGAAATAAAGAAATAAGGAATACTCCAGTCTATTATTTGTATATACTCAATGACAGCTAGCCCCCATTGATCTGCCTTCCACTTGGAATTACCCGGGATCAGTCCAACTTGCTTTGTAAATTTATCGACAAGCATAAGTAACTAATCATGTTCCTAGATACTTTTTAGTAGGTCTGTAATGAAATCTATTATAATAGTGTGAAAAGGTGCTAATACCGGGATCAGTTGGAGGACTCTATATGGTTGGTGCTTCCACAAGTTGTTTTGCCTGCAAGCTGGATAATATAGGATATAATCTTATAGAAGCTTTCTGCCTTTGTGTATAGTAAGACTACTGAGTTCAGGAAGGCAATGCTTAATACCGATATGGTTGCGCTCATCATGGATAGTATAGAAAATTTCTGGTACAACCACACGGGGAATGTAGATCTATGGCTCTTCTACAATAGGATGAGTACTGTCGTCCTCGACGTTAGGAACAGTCTCTGATTTAGGGTGAGCGACGTGTTTGTTCATGTAGAGGATGCCATTATGTATAAAATAAGGAAGACGGGCATCAGGGTCGGAGTGCAGGATATTGATGATTTCTGAGGTACAGGGATCAGTGGAATATTCCTTAATAATCTTTTTCTTGAAATTATCGTCAATTTCGATAGTGAATGCAGAGAAGATAGTAAAAGTGTTAATAGGAATATCTTCAAGGTCATGTTTATTTAGTGTATACAAAAGTCCTTTACGGGGAAGTCGGGAGAGTGCGTCGGCAACAGTATTAGTATTCCCAGGACAGTATTACACTAAAATATTAAACTACTGAATATACTGGCTCGCGCGGGCGAGACGAAGATTCAAGTGTTCTACTACTACTGTGTTGAAAGAGGTTTACTTGCTAATCCCGACCATGCTTGCATGGTCCGTGTAGATGACAGGCGGCTTGATTAATGCTTATATTAAATAACAGAGTTTTCGCAGCCCCCAAATGAGACAGGAAACTTTAAGTTCTGTAGGCTAATAGTTTCTCTCGGCAGGGGTGAGGATCCTGCTTAGGAAAAGCACCGGTCTGACTTTGGTACGCGCGGGCGGTTTCGATAAATCGATATCCGCGGAATCGTCCTTGGACAGATCTTTCAAGGGGTTCGACTATTCCATCTTTCTATTCTTGGTTGGTTCGATCTTATTATCATAGATATAATATACTATGATGCCGTGACCATTTCTCAAAGCATCAAGATTGATAAACAACTGCGCCTTGGAATCAAAATATACGAGGGTCTTAGGATTAGAGAATTCAGCCTGAAGCGTATCATACGCCTGACGCTCTTCCTTAGTCACATTGGATATGACTGCCTTAGACGCGTATTCTTGTCTTGATCGAGGACATCCGATTGACTGACCGGAGGAGTACATTTTGAGCATAGCGGTTTTCCGATTTTAGAGTGGTGCGGCTTTCTATATATAGTGGTTGACGTAGTGTCTTAACCAACCAGTCAAACCGAGGTAATGCTCAAGCTCCGACAATGTCTACGGGAATCGAAGGGAACGAATAGCTTCTAGCTTTTCTTCTGGGGTGGTAAATCCTAATGCATCGACCTTCTGTCCCAGGAGCACCACAGACGGGAAACTGATAAAAGCCTTGGTCAGTTCCAGCTTGATATTCATCTCCTCAAGCCTACCGAAAAGAAGTCGCAGGTGATGAATATAATCCTAAAAGGACCTAGACAACACGACAACATCATCAATATAGGCACGGACGAATGCTTAGAACTCAGCTAGGCTCAGATCCATCTGTCTTTGCATATATGGTACAGAATTTATAAATCCTATGATTGCTACATGGAAAACCTCCTGACCGCGATGAGTGACTATAGCGAGACGGTTCCTGTGCAAGGGGTACACCAGCCATTGATAAAAGAATCGCGCAGTATTAATAACAGTAATATAGCAGTAGCCAGCTACTATTTAAAGAATCTCGTCCTGCGCAGAAACAGGATATATATCAGGTTCGGTCTCGCGATTCACTCCTCGTAAATCCACAACAGCACGCCCTTTGGATACACCATTGACTGTTTTCTACACCACGAACACCGGGTAAGACGTGGGGGTATGGCCCTTGGTATAAGACATCTTTCCCGCCTTGTGTAATAGGTCAAATGTAGCATCAATCACCTCTCGATCACGCTGAGGAACACAATAAATCCATGGATGCTGGGTTCGAACACGCTCTTGCTATCCTTCCTTAAGCGGGACTCGTAGCTATTACTCTTTAGGGATACGCATGATTCCCACGTTGAGTCCATTAGAATTTGCCTAAATATTAAATAATTTGACTAATCTCTCAAACTCCTATGTCTCACGTTCACAGCCGGGGCGCTTATAAATTATCACGCCATTAGCCATTTTTACTGTCTTACCGTCACCAGTGTCGACTTGTAGTAGAGGTGTCCTGTCGATATATTCAGGATATGGAAAACCACTTAGTAAACACCTCCCTTTAGAAAAACCGACTCTGTTTTATCACAGACGGGGGCAGTATCGCCAGGGGCGGATGCAGAAGATTTAGTCTGGGGAAGTTCAGAAATATCATGCATAACAGGAAAAGCTGTAATATATTTATTATTCCTTAACATACCAAGTCGAGCACGACGACCGACTTTCACAGGTACTGATATGTGGTTGGCTGCCTCGATAAATAAGAAGTTAATATTAATAAGATAATGATTTAAGGATACTCTGGTATTTCCAGGCTCAAAGATATAGTCAGTATCTGCGAGCTGTATCTTTACCTTGACCGGAATGTGTACCTTTGTATGCGGAGGGATAACTACCGCATAAGTCGAATACACTGGAGTTCTCACCCTATTCGGCTTTATATGGGTAAAGACGGGGAAGGTAAAACCTCAGTAGAATTGAATATATATCCTCTATCTTTCACAGTCCATAATAATACCTTCTCTACTAAGCGTATCAGTCCCGATAAGGAGATTCGGGCGAAGACCATCCACTAGATATACTTTTACTATAATTACAGCATACTCAGGAACGGACGTATCTGTATTCTTATTACGAGGGAAATACACCTTAAACACGACAAAGGCATTTGACTTGTGGGAAGATCCAATGCCAGAGATATTAAGAAGAGGATCAGTAATCTCAATACTGGTATCAGGTATGCTCCTTGCCAAGTCCGCATTAATGATTATAGACGAACATCCAGTATTAAGACATATGGACGTGTACGAATCAGTACAGTTAAGACTAACTTTTGCTGTTACTGAGTACTATATCTATAGTAATTTACTATCTAGAAGAATATTTTTGCTATAACAGTCTGATTCAATCATGGACAAGTCGGGTTTGTGCTTGATTAGTACAATAGGGATGGGCTTGTCCTTGTAGGTACTAAGGTACTTATAAAGTCAATTTTTTAATATGAAGAGAGCACTATAGTTATTATATAGAATAAGATTATCTTTATGCTTTTCGTTAAATCTGATTTTTATAAAAGAATCTTTCATTTTCACCAGTACTTCTTCTTTTTTCTGATCTACTTTCTTAATAGAGTTGTCCTTAATAACTACTATATATACATTGTCTTCACCAGACATGTTATATAGTTCTTCTATAGACTCATTATAGTCTTTGACATAGCCTGGGTTAGGCTGGTCGACATACTGAGCATCGGTAGGTCCGAAATAATACAGGTTAAAGGAAGAAGAACGTTCAGACTGGGACTGATAATTATAGTCAAAGGACGGAGGAGCAGTAAACTGTAGAGGGGGTTGCTTATAGGGTGCACAGCCGTATCCAGGATTAACCGGCACAGTGTATGAGTATCCCTGAGAATACTATCCGCTAGTATCGAACAGCAAGGTCGGATCGGTCATAGCAATATACACCTTATGATTCTTATTGCTGTTGTCCTTTTAACCTTGTCCTTGATTATTCCACTGATTATTCTACTTACCAGTAGTATTACTATTCTTATTACTATTAAAATTATTGTTCCAGGTATTGTTTCGTTGCCAGGGACACTGATTCTATGACTGACGACCAGTATTACTATTTATCAGTATATTCAAGAGCATCTGGCCGTATTACTGCTGACTACCTTAGCCTTAATATCCTTGGTTATTCCAGCACAGTTGCCATTGATTTCCGCTATACTGGTTGTTCGGCGCTTGCCACTGGCATTGTTACTAGTATGGATAGAAATTCCCCTGTTAGTTGGCTTGGCTCGGGTTGAACCACCGACTAGCTGGGTTAGTACTGTATTTACTATTTTTGTCCTTACGGGAATTATCCTTGGGTCCAGTGAAGGTATTACCACGTCTTTAGTTATTACTAGTAACACAAACTAGGTCCTCCCAATCGTGTTGTTATTAATTAAGGGCCTCGAGAAATTCACCAATTATAGTGGTTTCGGTCAGACAAGACAGCTGCATCCGCAAGCATGGGTTAATACAGTCCCAAATACACACCAATTAGTTGAACAGATCGTTCAAGCGGGCGCCTCGTGCATGACAAATCACTTCCTGGGTAAACTGTCCTACATATCGGCCAGCACGGACGTCAGTCAGTCCATAGTACAGACCATTCAACTTATTTATTACCGTATACGGGGACGGTTTAAATCGCTTGGTTATTTCTTCCAATCAGCCTGCTTCAAGGGAAACTTCTGCCATTAAGCATTTTTCACGATTAGTAAGACCAGTTGTATACCATTGCAATGCGGTCCCACGCATACAGGCCTGAAGATTTGATTTGACCGCGGCTTCTCCGCGGTATTGAACAACGTCTTTGACGTGATCGACAAATACATATACATCCTTATAGAACATATCCCTACCAACTTGTTTCATAGCTTCATCCGAAGACATATCAGGGTGGAAAAAGCCTATTTCTTCGGGTTTTAGCTCCTTAACGTATATAGTATTATTGGCATTCATGTTGCCATCATTTAGTCCTTAGTTATTCTCGTTACCACCGAAAAGTCCAGGATTAGCACCAGCGTTTCCAGGATTGTTTCTATTACCAGTGGTATTCTGGATGTTCAAGACATTCAATTATTCCTGCATTCGATCAAGGCGATCCATGAGGGCAAGATATATCTGATCTTGACAACTACTACCACCTATTCCACCAGGGTTACTGCTACTACCTACACCACTCACCGCCACTGGGATTCATTTCGATATCGATATCCTCGGGTTCCAGTTCAGAATTAAATAGAAAACCGGTGTGAAATACTCTGTCAAAATCGGCACCAGCACTTTCAGGATACTGGTCGGTCAGATTTGCTTGTCTAGAAGAACGGCTTCTATATTCTTGGCTTTGACCAAATCTCAGGCTTCCGGACGGGCCGAGAGACGGAAAGACACTGGAAGGAGATATATATATAGGGAAATTCCCGGATAAACCAAGGGATAATGAAGACGACTGCGTGTGGAGAGGGAAAAGAGGTAGTAGCTGTTATCTTACTAATAATAATCTAGGTTATACAAATAAATCTAGAACAGTCTCAGGGGCAGACTCTGACAGTTGAACTGTCTGAGAAGAAGACAACTCAGCTTGCAACTGAAGCTGATCCCCACAGCCTTGTCCAGGTGTAACCGGCTCTTCTCCAGGAGTGTATATCAGTATCCGCGGTTGGGATGAGGAAGATCATATCATTAACCTGGAATAAACACGCCCAAGAGGTCTGTCGGGCTCAGTGAAGTTGGTTGGTATATACCAGGAACGTGGATTAACACACTAACTGATATAAGGCTCGTCAGTGAGGAGGTATAAGGTCTGGTCAAGAAAATTAGCTATATCCTTATACAGAATTGATCTGTCAATATCCCAGGACTGGGGATACGCTCGAGTTCTTACTAACACGGGTGGATGGGTTATAGAAGTGAGATAATGAGCACAGAGGAGAGTATCACTGTCGAGGCAGTTCTTCAATCTTATATTTGGTGATTCCGCGTAGAAACGGGCGAGTTGATGTACCAACTCCAATAATATAAGGATGACACCCTTCGGAATAGATGAGAGTCAATGACAATATAACACTATATATGCCACTTGAAGACACAAAAGTGATGAAATCATGATGTTCAGGAAAGCTAAACTGATAAAGCTATTCTGAACGAATAAGGTTATCGATGGCGGAAGATGAACGTGAGGATCGACCCAAACGCTTGAGGTGAATGTGGGACTCAGCTCGGCTGACCAGTCATATGACGAGGGCAGGGCTCGATGACGTCTTGTGACCCACAAGAGACGAATGAGGAAGGCGGAAAAACGGGCGACCAGCAGAACCACGGTGCGACCGACTGAAGGGGTATGTCGACCAGGGGTGCCCGTAGTCAATGGTAATAATAAAAGGACGAACAAACGAAAGACAGAAGTAATAAAAAGCAATCAGGAGTTACCAGGCAGGACCGTAGAAACACACACAGTGTCTGGAACCCGGGACATGCTACCAACTGTCAAAGTCGGTTGTAGGGAAGACCCTTATAAAGTCATTATGGAGCTGTTCATTAAGTTGTTCCTCGGAAGATTCCCGGGACGGGCGAGAACTAGCTAAGATCCGCCCAAGGCGGAACAACAAGGCAGAATCCTTCTCAACACCGTCAACATCGCCAGCAGCCATAACATTTCGTCTTATAATAAGTAGAAGAAATATATGAATATAGCTGATCAAGATTTCTCTATCTAATATAATATAGAGAAAGTACTCAAGTATACTGCTATATATATGAAGTATAGCTATAATACCTGTCATATCCCGATTAGTTTCTATCCTGATGATATAGTTTATTTATATCTATATAAAGACTATATACTTTCTGCTGTTCTAGGATATACTAAGAAGAAGTTGTCTCAGTAGTACACTAAACTATTCAAGGTTATTAAAGCCGTTGAATAATATATATACTATCTTATACTACCCAACTTATAGTGTATTTACCCAGTTGTGTCTATTGTACAGTTGGAATCTGTACCTACTGGTCCTAATCTCTTTGGTTGAATTCTTGCTAAGCTGCCCAAGGTTGTTGATGAGTATTTCCCTAATAAAGATAGATGGGAAGTATCTGAGATTTATAATAAGTAAATAGTCTTCTGTGGTTGCTACCAAACCCCTGTTTTATAATATCTCGTCCGCTGGAAGGGATATGGCTCTGAAGATAATATATAGATCCGCGCGTCTAATATCGCTGCGGATAAGCTAATCAAGAAATACAAAGTCTATTAGTCCTGACGTCTATTCTACCTTCTTCTATAAATATATTATGCCTTCCAGGTTGTTACCATCACTGAATACTATATATGACTATTATAATGACTAATATCTGCTGTCTTTAATTATTTATCTTAGCTATTTATTATATACATAACTTAGCGAGGGCGCTAAGGTTATAAAGACCGGCAAATGTAGTGAATCGCCTGAGGCGATAACCTTCCAGTATAGAAGGTGGTGATTCTGCCAGACGGTTCCGTCTTTAGCGGATATCTCGTGGTTCCGCCCCGTTGATTCTAAGGATATCATTATCATCAATCAATTCAATCATGAGAACCCCTCGCTATTTTTGACAGAGGCCTCTCAAGTATAATTTGAGTATAGTCTAAGATAGAGAAATTTGTCGATAACCAAATTCTGACTAATATTAAAAATTTAACCAGATTAATCTAAAATATTACTTTTCTATAGTACCTTCTTAGCAGTCACTTTTATTCCAGAGAGATAAAGACCTACTTTTATTTAACCAAGCATATCCTTGAAAACTTTGGCAATTACAGAAAGATATTGTAGGACAGGGTAGGAAATATCATCTTTCTTATACTAAGACAGTCCGTCTAAAAGCTTTAGAGAGAGAGGTTTGGTTGGATTATAAATAAATAGTTCAGCTAGCAGGTGATTGATATAAGAATCTTGAGTTATACTCTAGCTAATAAAATTTACTAATCAAGTTATTAAATCTAGAGACCCTATTTATTCTAATAGCGGTGCTTTTATTAATTCTAGTGGTTTTAGAAAAACATAGTTATTAAGTATAAAAAAGTCCTGGTTCTGATCTTGACTATTTGATATTTTAAAAATAGAAGATTAACTAGAACTTTAATTAGGATTATCTTTTTCTTTCTTATATCTTTACTGCTTAGAGGATAGAAGATCAGGACTTAGAGTTTTAAGATTCCTCAGTCGATACAAGGTATAAATAGAGAAAGATTAGGATTTCATGCTTTAATAATACTATACAACAATTAAACTTAGTGCGCTATCAATACATAACAAGTATATTATATTAATTTATAAGATAAGTACTAGCAAATACTCCCTCTAAGATGAGGTTATAATTGTCTACTTAAGAAAGAGGAATAAATACCACAATCTTAAGAGGGGAGAAGTAAATAATATATATATATGATTTAATATATTAGCATAAAGTCTACCTATCTTAGTTTATAAATATTTACAAAAACTAGGTACATATCTTTAAATTATTTATCTTTGATTTTATAATCTTTCAAGCCCAGTCCTCCAGTATCAAGCTTATAGAGACTATAGAAAGTAAATAGTATCTCTATCTTTTAATATAGGAAAATAAATCACGTTACACCTATATATAAAAGTAGTATTGAGTTCTTTTAAAAGAGTTATTATTTCCTAAAAAAACTCTAGCTTTATCTTATAGTATTCTGAGTGATTAATTAGACTCTGCTAAATATTTTCAAAAACCAGATTAAAGTTGTCCATAGGGTTGGTAAGAAAGTAGCAAAGCTCTGTAGAGACTAAGCTATGCGTATCAAAGTACCACGTAAGAAAGGATAGTTTAAGTAGAATATCTTATAAAAGATACTAAGATATACTTTGAATATGATTATATAGCAATTAATTATTAAATATATATATAATATCCTTATTGTAAATACCAGTTTCTCCAAATTCCTAATAATTCTTTATAAGTAATTAAATATCAGGATTAAGTTTTCTTTGAAAAGTTTCAGTACTAAAAACTTCATTACTCAGGTATAATATCTAGAAGAATTTTAGGACTGATTCAGCTGTACTTCAGAGACAAATTTCGGGGAGTAGAATCTTATATTTCTTTTCTAATTTTAATAATATTATATTGAAGTATATAGACAGACATATATATACTATACTTAAGCTATAAGAAACAGAAATATAGCTTATATAGAAATAAAACAAGAGTAGATCTTGGAATTATCTATATTGTATCTTAAAGTATAAATTGGACAAAGCCAGCTCTAAATACACAGCTAAAGTCTTTGTCTCTGTAAACCCCCGATATATAGTATCCAGGCAAGTATATTCCTAGCGCCAAACATGTTTAGTAGCATAAGGAGTCTGCCCCTAGGATGTAAGAGGACTTGGCGGGTCATTTAATTTTACCACATCGGATCCGGATTGTTTGTGTCAGATTTCTAGACTGCTCCAGCGCACAGGCGCAGGCGCTCGGGTGGTCAATATCTACCCAAGAAGATATTAACCACCCAGGCAGCCTTACCCCGCTTTCATATACAAGTGATTAAAAAGACCATCCAGAGACCACTAGTATAACTATAGTCTTCTTATTCAATCTTTATTATTCCTATTTCTGATCATGGCTAGTAATAAAGAGTCTTTAAATAAATTAAAGTAGACTATTTTCTATAAAATATCAGAGCTTATAGCTCTTACTTATACTGTAGGAGATGATATGAGTTATCCTTACCTTATAACTATTTTTATAGCTAACCTGCCTGATATAGGCAGTCAGTGATTATTACAAGTAGATTTTAGAATTAGATAATTAGTTGTTATCTCTTTATCAGGCTCTTATTAAAAGACTTAGAAGATAGTCTAAACTATATACCTTAATTTCCGAGTATTAAATATAGTTTTTAAACTTCATTTCGTGAAAAGGAGAGAGGCTCTCTGTTAATAAAGCAGAAGCCCTTATATCTCTTATAAAGAACTAGGCTCTTATAGATATTGAATATCTTAAGGCTTATACTAAGATTTAGACTATATACTCTTAGTTATTTTGCGATGGAGTAGCACTGGATAAAGATATTATTTGACAGTACTACCACAATCTAGAATATATAGAAGATCTTGATATAATAAGATATAAGATATTACTTATAACTTTATCTTAATAAGTTTATAAGAGACAGAGCCAGCTTCTTTCTAGTCTAAAAGTATAAAAATATTATAGGAAAACACAGAGTAACTATAATAGTCGATACTCTACTTTTCTAAACTCTGTATTAGTCGATATATATTTATAGCTGTAGGATAATCTAAAGAAGAATTAAGATACAAGAAGAAAAAGGCTTTTACACTACTTATTATTTAGATGAAAGTAGAATAGATTAACTTACAGTAAATTAATACTTTTACTAACTTATATAGTAGTAAAAAGATCCTTTAACCCCATCTTTTTTATCTTTATAGACTAACTAGCCATAGATTCGAGTTTTATAAGTAGACTTATATTAAAACCGAAGCTTTAAATACATACACGGAAATGTTACTACAGTTTACTATTCAGAAAACTTTACAGAAGGCTTAGATTGCGATTCTAAACTATTATAAAGATAATACTGTGTTATATTAGGCAGCAAGACCCAGCCCTCAGGAAACTGAGGAGCCTCAGGTTAATATTAATTTAGTATAATTATTAGACTATTATAATAGTCCCTCCCTTGGCTTTGATCTTACTTTTATAGAAGATATATTTACTTCAGATAAACCCTACTTACACCTCCCTAAATATCCAGGCGAAGCAGATAGAGTTAGTATTACTAGTAATTATTTCAGAGCTACTATATTAATTAATGATATAATTACTTTATATAACCCTTAGTTTTCACTCTATAGTACTAGAGGGAGTATAAATAGTCCTCTACTAACTTTAGCTAGGACCTAGAATATTAGATTAATATATATAAATAGTTATATTGAATACTAATCAGCTTTATCTGAATCAGATATGTCGACTAATCCTATAAATACGATACTTAGTCTGTCTATCAAAGTAATATTAGAAGCATAAGACAATCTTTAATATACTATTATATAGTAGATAGGCATTAGTTATATTAATATAATTCACCCCTTGTAAATCCTTCTATAACTAACTCTACTATTTCTCATCAAGCCTCTGTATTACTTTTAGATTATTTAGTACTTTAGTACTGGGGGGCTTTGCAAGTATATAGTAAAGAGAGCCAGAGATAATAGCCTGATCTTTAAAGTAGAAGGGAGCTGTTCCTGGAATAAGTAGTAGTCTATTAAGAATCTAGAGTATGCCTTTAATTATAGACACTGGGATTATATAGGCTGCTTTTTCCAGTATTCTTATAATTCTTATTATTTTCTAAATCTACAGACCGAAGTCTTCTAATAAAAGAGGAATTTCTAATATATATTTAACTAATATAGACTCGAGGTTTTTATTATTATTATAAATAGAAGTATATTAGCCTCTTCTCTACTACTATACTCTCAGAAGAAATTCTATAAGTTTATCTATAGTAAGTTTTCTGTTACTTTAAGCGATGGAAAATAATGTCATAGTCTGGATAATATTATAGAGTGATGACTTTGTCTGTGTAGAAAGGATTTTAGTAATATAGATTATATAGGATACTTGTTGTCTATATTTACTTTTAAAATATTAATAGTTATCTTATAGCTTACTTTAACATCTATCCAAGCCAGAGGATAATTTTCAAGCTAACTCCTTAGATATAGCAGAATATAGTATGTTTGCTTTGCGCAACTTACAATAAGACAAGGCATTATTAGTGGGATGGAGGAGTTTTCTATAATACCTAACAGAGATACATGGTTCGTAGCAAACCACTAGCCCACTTTTTAGTCTAAGGCACTACTAAGCAGCCCCCTGCGCGGTCACCTGATGTGGGTATTAATATCTAGAGATAGCTTTTGAGTATCAGGTCAATGTCTACCTAGTCAATATCTACCTGGGTAGATATTAACCCGACACTTAAAAGCTAGAGTAACCTTGAAGATAATTTATTATATTAAAGACTACTTTATACATCTATCTGTATTCTTTTTATCTGTATAATACAGCCTACTAATAATTTACAGTATATTTGCATCAACTTTCAGTCATCCGAAGCTATAGATTTAGATGAATTCAGATAAGGCAAGAAAATAGCTTCTAAATTATATAATTAGCTGCTAGTTTGCTGGAGTAACAACAAGTTATTAATACCTACGGGTTCAGGTGTTTATTAATATAATTTATATCATTGCCTTTGCAGTAGTTTATGATATATAATTAAGATATACCTCTAAAGTTAAACCAGATTCGGTTTATATCTATTACAAGTAACTGGCTTATAAACTCTGTTTTATAAGATAATAGTAGTTATCTAATATACTTTATTACCCCCTTATAGGATTTGTAAATATGACCCTTCTCAAACCTTAGAAATAACTAGTGGTATACTAGCAAAGGATACTACTGGCTAGTTTTACTTAGGAGTATTGAGTCAAAATCTCTAGTTCTGTATGCTATACTCTAAGAGTAATCTCTATAGAAATATTAGGGCCGGCTCTATCATTAAACTCATAAGAAGAGGTTAGACTGTAATAAAATATCTAATTAAATATATTCTTAGATAGGTCTTTCAGATACTTTGGAATAATCATTACTATAGCTGCGCAACTAATTCACTATTATAAATAGTAAGTATTAAAGTGACCTAATCATCAAGTTAGATAATTCTTCTCTTGTAAGACAGTCCTTTATTGTCTTTTTATACTACTCTAGATATAATATTCTTGACCCTAATAGTCATCGCCTTTGTTTAAGAATAATTACTGCTATATTGTAGTTTAAAAGTATAATCTAGTCATAGCTATGACTCTATCATCCAGAGAATACTTGTATATATTTAGGAAATAAGAATTGAAAGAAAGATGCCAAGGTAATAATTAAGTAGATTTACTTTATACTGATATTATATTCCTTAGTCTATACTTATTGTAGTGACCTAAGAAAGTATATAAAAGACTTGAATATGTCCCCTGATATCTATTCCTTTTTATCTTAGTCCTAAGCTACCAAGTTCTTTACTACTTATCTAGAGTAATTTCTTATTCTCTATTATTCGAGAGAAGATAATAGTATATTAAAGTAATAAACTCAAGTTAGTTTACTATCTATTTAAGAAAGAGTAGCTAAAATACTATACTAACAGTATCTAGATCCCTATCAAGATCAAAATTCTGACAAAAATACCTAAGAAATGGGAATGTCTTCAGTACTGCAGTACCAAAGGAACATAGGAAATCTATAATTAATATAATAGTAAAGGCAAGATTAATACTAGAAAACTTAATATAAAAAAGTATAGCCACTGTATAGGAGAAGATGTTGTAAAGTATCCTTATAAGAATTATAATAGCACAGGAAGGCTTTGAGAAGACTAGATAAGATTAAGTAAGAATAGGAATTATTAGGCATATATACTCTTTTATCTGTGTGCTGTATACTTGCTTTACTTTCAATAATAGTGTGATTATATATACTGGTGTGATTGTATATATATTATCAACCATCTTAAACAGTCTACTAACTCCGGGGCATTGATAAGGTGGAGTCAGTGATTAATATTAAAACAGAACTTTGGACTTTGCCAAGAAACTTCTAGAATATATAATATCTTATAGAAAAGGGCTACTAAGCTGATTTAATTCTTGTCTAGTCTAAGTCTTCTGTTCTAGATATTCTGTTCTATACTAGACTTTACCTCTATAATCACTTCTAAAAGAATCTAGGCAATAATACAATTGAGAGACTTAGAAATAAGTATTAGATTATTTATTCTAGGTACTACTAACTTATTCCTATTATATTACTAACTGGAATTACAGAAGCTAACCCAAAAGTCTTGATATTTCATGCTGAGAAAAGCTTATCTGACCAAGTAGGCTTCTCTAGTATAATTAGTATCTTGGATTTACAGCCAAGTTTATAAGTATAAGTAGTATTTAATAATGCAGTATTTATTAAATACAAAGCACCCTTACTAAGTGAATTAGTATATGAAAGGGCAGATAGTAGATATGTTGTCCTAATCTTATCTTATCTAGGCTTCCTACGAATGATACTGTAGAAAAGTGTGCTTGAACTTGGAACTCAAGGCGGCTAGCGAATAAGTTTTTCAGCCTATTAAGGCACTCTAATGTGTATAATTATACTAATAGATCTAGAACCATGACTTAGGATTGAACTACTAGGTATAAAATACCTCTAATCAAATGCGCGAAGGACAAGCGTCAAAAGCCACTATATTATTAGCTGTATAGACTAGAACTAATATCTTTGGCTTAGGTGATGAAGTGGTCTCGACTCCTATGAACCAGCCAAGTAAAATATAGTATTTCTCCCCTGTACAAAATACAAGGCTGTGTAGACAAGTTGCGAATTCTACTTCTATTTTATAATATTATTAAGCCAAAGGATTAATAATAGATCTTATCAGATAGTCTAGCTTCATATATATTACAAAAATCCAGTCTATAGATTATTAGTTGGTAATCTTACAGATTTGTTTAAATTATAGTATAATTATATAATCTATAATATGGATTTATATTAAGAAACTAAAGCCCCAGCTATACTATACTTTCCTTTATCAAGTACTCAGTATATGGTTAGTTAACAATATGCCTCGGGGATGTTACAACCTGTAATTATAGGCGTGAGGCAACTTATAGACGTGAGGTAATACAGCTAAAATATAAGGATTGTATCTTGATATTTAAATAAATTATTAACTAGGACCTAGACTCAGTCTTAGCCTTAAGAGAGATGCAAAGAATCTAGCTATAATATTAGTATATTCAAGTCTCTATTATTACAGCTATAAGTAATACTAATATGAATTTAACTTTGTATAGACTAATTCAGAGATTGAATATATAAATTATTTAAGAGTATTTAAAAATATATCTCAGTAGTTGTTTAACGGGAGATTCGCGAATTTTGATAAGTATATACTCTATTATCTAGACCAGAATTTTAGGATAAAAGTGGCTAGGTTCCTATAATTAATACAATCTATTAGATAGAACTACTTAAGATGGTCTTTGAATTAAAGTTTAAGTTGCCTAGTAAGTTAATAATCTGACCTAACTTATGGCCCTTGCGCAGTAATCAACAAAACTTACATATTATAATCTATTTTAGTTGGTAGAGAAGAGATATCTACTAAACTCAGTTCTAAAAAAGCAGATCTTGGCCTAGATTACTATTCTATACTGATGATTTTAAGCTATAATTACAGTGAAAGTTACTTCACCAGGGATCCTATGTATATATATCAGGCTGTACTATATAACCTGGGTAGTTGCAGCTTAGCTTCCTAGCCCTCAAAAAGTTCCTATCTATATCCTGAATATATATTAATATCAGTTTTATTTAGTGCTTTATTAGGAGTCAAATCTGCGCTATAATCCTAAAATAAGATAGTAAAAGTGATTTTAGACTGTCCTAAGAGATAAAGCAAAGCCTAAACAGGATCTAGCTATTTAAGCCAAGCTAAGATATTAGAGTAAATCACAATAAATATTAGTAGAGAAATAACTACTAGGATTATAACTATAGATAAATAGACTTCGCGAGTCTATAAGTAATCGGAAAGAAATAAGAGAAATTAGATAAAAGGGCTAGTTATCCTCAGTCAGGGCTTATCCAGCCATCTCAGTTTAGACCAGGTTTCTGCCTGACTAATCTAGGGAATCCCAGTCTTGATATAGTACTATAGTAGTTGCTACACGGATCTCAGTTGTATATCCCCTTTTACTGAATTAGGGGTAGTATAATCTATTTCTAGAAAGTTCTAACAAGACCAAAAGTACTCTTCAAGGTGTACCCATTTCTATAAATATATATCTAAACTATTCTAAATTCTTCTATATTTCCAGTCCTGTTGGCTTACATTATAACTGGTATCTGTATATTATAAATAGTAAGTTTATTACATCTATCTCTATAGAGAGAATGGAGTTAATTAACAGGATTATTTTTAGCCAGGGAAGAAATGTTCGATTTATTCTGATTATACTGCTGGCAAGGAGCCTATGATACTATAGGTATCAAGAAACCTGGTATATTACCACTACTATTATCTACATAATGATGCTAAACATCGAGATCTTTGATAATAATTCTGAGAGTATTAGAATAGATATTAGTATACTATTACTTTGATTTAGTTCTAACTCTTTATTATTAAGACTATTAATTCTAAGAAGTACTGTGTACTAGTGCTTCTACTTGTTATTTCCTTACAAGACAAGTATAGATTAAGTTTAAAAGAAATTTAAGAGCGGCTGTTTACTAGAGATACTTTTATTAGAAGACGTCTTTTATTAGTTATATAAGATATAAAGATAGAGAAATTCCTCTCTATATATAATATTAAAGTATCGATTAGATCTAGAATATCTTAATTATTAATATCTTTTCCATGGGAAAAGATTATTTAATTAGACAATTGTTGTAGTGATCTATGATTAATAGAGGTACTGATCTATATAGATAAAACTATTAATATAGGTACTATATCCCGGAGTCATCTCAATAAGCTAGTTATCTATAGTTAAATCTATAAGAAAGTATCTTTCTTTCCTTTTCTAGTGATTTATCTGTACTAATTCTTATATAAGACTCTTCCTCTAGCTTTATTCTTTATATCGCGGTTATTAAAAAGTTTATTATACTTTAATAAGAAGTCTAATTATAAGTAAATATATTCATATATTTTCCTAGAATAAGACTGGATCTGATTAGTATCATCTAACTGTACTTAATGATATAATTAACAGGTTTTCAGAAATTCCTAAAGAAGACAACGAAGTTAGTAACTCCTTATATTAGAATAAGAATAAATATAAGAATACTTATTATTATAAGAGGGTTAAATATTACAACTCAAGCCTTACAGAGAATATTAAGAAGAAAGATAAAGAGAAAGGGATAGTTATTCTTAAGCTAGTATTAGATATAAAACCTATTAACTACTATATATTAATAAGCTAATATCTTTAGGATTCCTATTCATCTTTAATTATATCTAAAGCCGTATCTTCTTACTTAAACTTCCGTAGATCTGTTGTTGTATTCTACCTTCTGTGCTTTGTGATGCTGAAGAATAGCATAACCTGGTCTATATCTATAAATATCAAAAAGATTACTCCCGGTTTCTAATCAAATAAAATACCCAACTCAGTGCCTGGGGCAACCAATAAGAACTTGATTACATATTTTATAGCTTATATAACTAAATTCGAATCTCAGAATTAGCTACCAGGATATTATAATAGCTTAAGGATTTCTGACTTCAGGTGCAATATTCTCACTTAATATCTGAATACAGATATATAGAACATGAATAAATTATAAATACTACTATATTCCAGTACTATTTATGATTTAATCTCTATAGATATATTCAATAAGATTATAGGACATCAGTCGCGTTGCACGTCTAGTAGGGAAATCTAGACTGCTTTATTCTATAGACTATTGGCAAGGATAACGTTGCGATAGATATTCAAAAGAAATAGAATAATTTTTATAATAGAATTCAATATTGTGAGTGCTCTTAATATTGATTTGATAATCAGCTAGTACTCTATATAGAAATTAGAACTGTATAGAGCAGAACCTCTACTTATATAGAGACTATATACAACTTGACTAAGCTAGGTATTCCTTATGATTTTTATCTTAATCTTATATAAATATTTATCTTCAATACTAATATATCTTCAACAAAGTTTATAAATTTACCAGTAATTTTGAGCAGTATATAAAGCTAATAACATAATATATATTCTATTACAGAAGCAGAGTTTTAAATAAGCTTCTACTATCTAAGCATAGTCCTAGCACCATCATCTCAGCTAAATTAGTTATCTCCGTCTAGTTTTAAACTAGTAAAAGCTGGCAGATAATTCAGTTCTTTAGTCTTTATACTATTATATAGTATATATAGTACTCTGAAAGTAGAGAAGTGTAGTATTAGTACTAAGTCTATATATTAGCTTACTTTACTATACTACTTAAGTACTTAAACATTAGAAATTATCTATATAATAACCCCAGAAAGCATATCTGAAGTCATATTACTAGATTTGTAGGTACTGATCTAATTAAACTTTGTCTATAGCTGGAGGTCTGCAGTGGTCTAGTCTTAACATCCATATTTATTACAAGGTCCTTATCTACTACTATACTAGACCTAAGTTATAAATACATCTCTTCTATCAGTATAGAAGTTATCTAATCTTATTACCTTAGAAGTGGCAGTCACGATTAACTTACTATACTAAAAACTACCCTTTAGTATTTATCTTGATAATATCAGGCATTGTAAATGCTTCTACTGTATTAAAATTAAATATAATTCTTATCAGTAATAGTTGAATATTCTTTTTCCTAAAATTAATAAGCTTATTACATAATCTTCTATTAACCAGCATAGACATGTTCCCCAGGGAAGGCTAAAGGTACAGTCTATAACTTTAAGTATATAATAGACTTATAATACTAATACTCTTCTTAAATATACTAATTATTATTCCTCAGCATAATACTTTAAACCTAGAGAATAGCAGCTCGAAAGATCTTCAATCACGCTAGATGAAGTAAGTCAAATATCTACTAATTATACTATATCTATAATATTTACCTAGATCAAAATATAAAAACAAAACTCATTCGACTATTTTTATTATACTTGGTTGGGTTGCCAAAACAAACATAATTATAAGGCCAAAGATTTGATTCAGTATATTAAATTCAAGCATATATTCCTAGATTTATACCAATACCCAAATTATGCTTGGGTGTCACCCTATAAAGCATACATCAAAGAACATATCTTGAGGATATATACAGACAATCTTTTGCTAACTATAGTATACAAGCCTGATAATAATCCTAGGTAAGTAAAACACCTTATTACTATTACTATAGTTATTACTAAGTTGACACCTTGAGGCTCTGTAAATTTAATAATTATAGCTGTAGGAGGTTCTTTTATAACAGCTACTAGCTTTTTAAATATATTTTAAGACTTATAAATAGTAGAGTAAAAGTCTAAGTCTACTATAAGAAAGATCTTCGGCTCTTAAGACTGAATAATAAACTATAGAAGTATAATAAGTACAATAAAATAATTTACTAAAGTAGAGAACTGAAGGAATAGTAGATTATAGATATAAGGAAGTCCAGACAAGCCTGCACCTAGAGAATAATAGAGCTCGCAGATTATTACCTAAAATTAAGCTAGTCTTAGCTACTATCTCACAACTTTCAAGTATTAAAAAACAAAAGTATATATTATTTCTATAAGATTATATCTTCGATTATACATAATATACTTAGAGTAGTGGAAAGATTATTATATAGACTTGTCTAAGTAAGTATCTTAAGATCTAGAATATACTATATAGAAGCTAAATCTTCCGAAAGCTGTAAAGTAAAGTATATAGTAGTTACTTTACTTCTAGAGTACTATTATAAGAACACAGGCTATCTTCACGAAGCTTTTGAAAATATAGATAACCTCTATACTATTAGGGAGATTTGCTATATTAATAGTATCTATATTCTTGTATTATAAAAAGTCCAGCTGTAGGTGGACTTTTTATAATACCAGAGGGACTTATTGCTTAAAATTACGGAGATTGTCCTCTGCTCACTTTTCTTTGGTTTCTAAGTAAGTTAATGGTCCCTTAGTGACAGATCACATTAAAACCACTCGCCATCTCCTTGCTTAAGGCCGGATTCTAAACTCCCACCTACAACTATTTATTTCTTAATATATAGTGTAGTGAATCTGTAATTAGAATATCAGTATTCTTTAGTATATTTCGTTTTAATATATTATTATATAGTATAAAGCCAAGAGATATTAACTCCCCTAAGTCACATCATTCTTGATATTTCACCCGCGCTAATGCCTTGTGAACGAAAAGGTAGTAATATCTAGGCAATGGTTGAGTACTCCTGCGCAGTCATTAGTTAATGAGTTGTATACTAATTCTAGACGGAAGTCTATATAGGTATAGTTTAATTAATTATCTACTTCCCATGCCTTATTTGAATAGGGAACTAAAAATACAAGTACTGTTATATTAGTACTGCCGGCATTATAAGCCTCTTAATCAAATTCTTGAAGCTATAACTATAGTATATTAATTAACTTTAATTATTAGTAAGTTGAGTAATTAATTAGCCAAGATTCAAAAGGTCGAGACTTTATGAGTACTTCTTCCGATTTTCCAAGTAGTAAAGTATTTCTATAGGCTCTCAGTCTCAGCCTAACTAGGCTGCCATCACTCCTGTTCTCTAGTCTGATCCCTGACCTCGGTAAAGGGTAATAAAGGACTTCTCGCTATATGTCAAATCTAATAATATAAATCAAGAATTCTGCTTCTTTACCGTACTACGGCGCACAAAAGGACACTCTATGTAATACTGGTGCTGTTCGTACAGTACCGCTACTTGTCCTAAAAGTGGTTAAGAATCGAGAATCGTAAAGCCTTACACCCTCGTTGCCAAATCCCTGCGCGATAGAACAATATTTGGTGATGCCCCATGCTTCTTGGTTCTATATTCAATCAAGCAACAGGCTTCTTATTACAGGTCCAATTGGATAGTACATAAAAGAAAGGCGTCCGTGTTTTCATCTGGAATAATAAATTCAGGCCGCCCAGAAGGGTTGCAAGTTCCATGTGGAAAAGAGGCATAATATTAGTTAGATATAATTAACAATCACTGCCCTCAGTTAAAATAGAGTAGGGGTAAAGTAAGATCATGCTTTGTTACCTAGTCTATCTACATTACTTACAAGCAATATTACTATGAACCTAATTCCTATAAGTATTTATTTTTTTACTCTATTATAAGGCTGTTAGCACCAAGATTTCTAGATATATTTATAATACTATATCTTTAGTACTAAGTATACTTATAGTATTATTCAAAGTAGCATAGAATATTAAGCTAAGCTGAAATTTAGATTTAGGATTTCAGAGAGGAATTTCAACTTTTTCTATGATTTAACTAGTAGCAAGTTATAAGAGTAGTTTAACTATATAACTAGAAGCTAAGAATATAAACACTTAACTTATATATAAACTTTTTAGATAGAAATAAGATTAAGAGGGAGTATAAAAGCTGCTGAATATCTATTATCCTCATAGGCGGTGCTGTTTAGATTAGGATTAATTACTATTATCTAATATAAGTACTAAATATGGCTTCTCAGCAAAACTGTCAGTTATTAAGTAAGGAATACTCTTCTAGTTACTCTGAGTTGCCTCTGACTTATTACGAATATACTATTTATTAGATCCTTTATATACTAAAGAGGCAGATAGTGCCCTGATATCTAGGTAGTATAATAAAATAGTATAATCTGATACTTGTCTTAAGAAGCCACTTGGTAACAAGAAATTCCTTATACTCATCTATAGATGTAAGAGGGGCTCATAAACCTTCTTCTCCAAGATAATAATTAGTTACTCTATTATATTCGAGTACAGTACTAACTTGCTCTAAAATTTACTAGAGCTATTAAATAATTTACTAAATCAGCTCTTTAGTATTAAGTATAATTCTTTTATAGTAGTTTCTAAAGTCTTTAAATAGCTAAGCCAGATATTACTGAACTATTTGTTTTATGATTATATCTTTTTTAATTTTTAGGCCTATAGTTCTAGTTACCTATTAAGACCCTCTTTATAATTATTAAAATTATACCGTAGATCTCTCTGCACTGATACTACTATTTATTAAACAGAGAGATATTATTTCTTAATAGTCTACTTACAGTTATTAACAAGTCAGAAAGAAAATATATTAGGAACTATACCTCCTTATCTTACCCTATACATATAATAAGATTATTCCTTAATTTAATAAGTTCTTTAGTAAGTTACTTTTATCTTATAATATATTTCTTAATCTGACTATATACTATAAAACCCTCAATAAGCTTACTAGAGCTTGAAATATCATTACAGATATTACTATAATTTCCTTGAAGTCGGTCCCAGCGTTGCTGGAAGCTAAGATTATAGATTATACTAATTTAGACTAGAAGATTATAGTACTCTACTTCAGTATTTATATACTCCTCTTCCAGAAATTAAACTATATCAAGAGAGGTCTTATAACTTATCTCTATTATTCAAGAATTAGTATTTTTAAGCTAAAGCTGTAGTTTACTAATTTTAGTATTTTACTTCTTGATATATTTTACTATTATCTAAGATATTAACTAGATATTAGTATCAAGTATACTGTAAGCTATATCAAACTGAAAATCTAGTCAACCAAAGTCTTAGTAAAGTATATAGATATTATATCTAATTCTTGTATCTCAACAATTCACCCTGAAGACCTTTAGATATTCAGCTAATTACTTAAGGAAATTTAATCAATATCTTAGAGATTATTATTCTAATCTATTTACTAATTCTCTTAAGCTCTTATAAAGCTTCTTCTATCTTACTTCTTATAAATTATGTCTGGGAGTCTATTTCAGTATTTTTAATAGTATCAAGAATATTATAAAGAAGGGTCTAGTTTCTCTATACTACTATTATCTTATTTCCAAATAATTAACTAATTTTAGTTGAAAAATCATTTAAAAGTATTATCTAGTAAGCTTGGAAGTTCTTAATTCAAGCTCCCACTTTCTTACTAATATCTAACACCTCTATAATAGATCCCTCCTATTCAGTCTAAGCCTTATTTATAGTATTATTTATCTAAGAGAGTTTTAAATATATCTTCTTCTTATTAGATTATAAACTTAGTAGCTAATATCTTAGTATAAGTAGCTCTTCTACCTTATACTGGAAGCCAGACTCTAAGGCTTAAATTCTCTGTTTTTACTCCTTATTAATAATCTATCTAGACTTAATTTCTTTAATTATATCTTTATATATCTTAGGAGTTATATAAATACTATTATAGTATCTTATTACTCTTAAATTATATTTTAGAGTCTTAATCTTAGAAGACAGCTCTAAGAGTAATATATCTTTCAGCACAGGAGTATTTATCTATAGTTTATTATAAATATTTTTGGCCTAAAATATATAGTCTAATATAGAGGCAGTCTCTTCCTGACTTAATTAATAAGAAGAAATAGTAGTAATTATACAAGTCCTGGTATTACCACCCAAGGAATCTTATAGTAATCTTATTAATTTTAATTCTCTATCTAATATCAGTATTTTCTCTTCTAAAAAACAAATATAGATATTATCTATATAGAATATATAAAGATCTATTAACCAAAGTATTAATAACTTATCTAAGTATTAATAAGCTTTTATTAATTTAACTGGCTTCAACAGCTCACTTATTTTCGGTACTACTATACTAAATATTCTTACTACCAGCTAGGTCTACTAGATTCAGCTTCCCACATGTAATAGACTCATCACTAGATCTTATAAGAATATTGATTGTAAAAATAGTATAACTTCAGAAACTTAGATTATTATATTTAATCACTACTACTTGTCGTTTCCAGCTAGTTATTTAAAGTAATTAAATATCAGCTGATAGAGAGTTAATATATAATTCTTATATTTCTTTTACTAATAAACTCCTGTTAGCGGTATTTCTTTTATTTTTAAATAGATAGAGTTTTGTATTCTCTTTATTTAAGAGAAGATTATATATAATCTTATTATATAACTTAATAAAAGAATACTTGATAGTAGTATCTGTTTCCTTAAGTCTATTAAATAGTATATAGAGGGTGTATGGAATAATCTCTATATTATTAGATAAAAGCCTAAATTCTTCTATCATGTCTCCAAATATTATATATATTTTATCTATTCTAGTTTATCCATATACAAAGATTATATAGTTATAGCCTAATAGAAGCTGTATTGCTTATCAGTATATATTATTAGAGATAGTATAGTATTAAGTCTTACTTTATCAACTATTAGCAAAATAGTATCTTTATAAACTATACACTGGTCAGCGGCTGATGAGAATACCTAGTCAAAGTTATAGATCTTATTAGAGGGAGAATCTATAGACACCTCTATAGTCTTCCTCTTAATACTATATATTTGTAGTATAACAGAATAATTATTAGTTATTTCCTGCTTATTGCGACTTCAATAGTATACTATTATATAGATTACTATTTAGTCATTAGGCTTATACTTTCTATTTTCTGAATTTTTTAGTATATATAAGTCTTTTACTTGACTGGTTTTCCAATTTTGTATCTTAGCTTACTGAGAAAATCTTACAGAGCCAGCTTATTCTTTCTTTTAATCTACCCTTCAGGTAGGATATCTAGACTAAGGAGTTATTATTTAAGAGTTAGTTTATAAAAAGAATAGTCTATATATTATAAATAAGTAGGGAAGAGAATAGAGGTTATTAGGATTTATAAAGAGTACTATACTTAAAGATGTATATATCTCCAGAAACCAGTATAACATCATATGATTTAGAACCACAGCTAACCTCAGAAGACTCTAGAGGCCTAACACAACATAATCTAAAGTACTTTTATTAAGGTACGGAAATCTGTATATACTATAGCAGAACAGCTTTTTTAGTAGATAGAAATATAAATCAAATTTTATACTTTGTTATTATAGTACAGTAGTCAAGAATAAAAGAAATATACATATACTCCAGTTGACCCTGTTGATTTTATTAGTAGAGTAGCGAGGTGGATCTATAAAGTAGTAAGCTCTTTCTTATATTATCTTCCTTATTAATAAACACGTAGAATATAAAGCTGTATACGCGTTAAAAAATATATAATACTGATTTTTATTAAAAATATCTTCTACACCTGAGTCTACTTCTTCTTATTTATCTAAGTTAATAAATTCAAAGTATCTTAATCGAGATAATTGTCTATAAGTTCTTACTCTTTGAAATACTGGATTTATATATTAATAAATTATAAATCAGCTTTAAATTAGTTACTGCTAAGTTTAGTATATATATCAAAGTAAACAAGCTACTCCTCGCAAGGCTAAAGATACTAAGTCAAAGCTTTCAGACAAAGAAGTTACTAAAGTTATTTAATAGATTTAAGTTCTAAATATACATACCGCTTACTATATTACTATATTATTACAGAACTTAAGCTTCCTATCAGAGTAACTGCTTTAATATATATTTTAAAAAAACAAGACTATTCATGTTGCAAGGCTCTTTAAAAACCACCTCTTTCATTATCTAATAAACAGGCGAGATTAAATATATGATTAATAGAATTAAATTCTTTAAACTAATAGAAACCTAGATTACTTTAGGCTTTTATAGACATATTTATATTATTCGCAAAGCTGGTGAAGAACTTGATAAAATATATCTCTATACAAACCTATCATATAAATATAGCTAAATGTTTTAGATATCTTTTTATAATACATACAACCAAAGGTCCATATCTTTTTTGGGAGAAAGAATAAGATAGTATCAACGCCAAATGCTATTCCAAGTGAATTATTCCAATTATCGATGGTTATATATGCTTGATTGATTGTGATGAATATATACAGCTTCAATTAATGCAAGATAACGCGCCTGGCTATGCAAGTAAGAGATAATTCAAGAACTATACAAACGCGGCATTTTTCCAATCACTTGGCCTGATTTTTCACCGGACCTGAATCCAATTAAGACTGTTTGGAATTGGATATAGAACTGGATTGAATAATTTTCTCCTTATGAAGAGTAGTTATTATATAATCAGCTATGTAAGGTTGTACGAGCTGCTTGGAATACTTTACCAGCTAATATCTTAGAGGAATTGATTGAAAGCATGCAGGTGAGGTGTGAGGCAGTTATTAATACTAAAGATAACCATACAAAGTATTAATCATTAGATAAATAATTATATACACGGTAGAATTCGAAGGATCTACTCTCTGAACTAACAAAATCAACAGGGTCAACCGGTAGTCAAGAATAAAAGGAATATATATTAATCTAGACCACAAGGTCGCGTGGTTAAATTATTAAATTTACCAAGCCCTGGTCTTCTCTTTTTCTCTCTTCTTCTCTTCTCCTCTTCTTACTAGCTGATTCTTCTTTACTTTCTTCTATAATATTATTAATCTATAAAGAAAGTCTCTACTCTTTACTAGTCTCGCTGCCAGCCCTGCCCTGTATTTTCATAGGACTTTCTGATTTTACTTAATAATTTCAGATTAGGCGTGTACTCGTGACTAGACTATAAAAGCTTTTACTACTTACTCTTATCTTATTATTAGTCTTAATCTAGTATATTATCCAAGTTAATGCTATCTCAAAGCCCATGTAGAGGCCGACTCGATTTATTAAGAATACTTTATTTATACCCAGTAAATACTAGAACGTGATTTTTAGCATAACCAAATCTTAAGATTAGTTCTGTTAAGTCGCCACAGTCATCTCACGCGAAGCTTAGTCTTAAGGGCTGATGAGAATAATAACTAGTCAAGGGCATTGTAAAAGAAGTTAGCCAGTGAGTAGCAGACCACGCACTGGGGGGAAGGACAACACAGCATACCACCTGCGAGGACAAGAACAAGCAAAGCTACCTTTCCTACCACTCTGGTTTCCCGCGAGCAGCGTTTACAGAGAGGAGGTTTTAATGGCGCTATCGCGAGAAGCAACACCCCTCCGCGAGGGGGAGGGGGCAGTTGTAAGGGTTAAACCAGCCCTTCTAACCATCGCAGATAGCTGCGAAGGGAAATCTATATAGTAGGCCTCAGGCATAAGTCATGTAATAGCTAAGCGAGCGGGCCGCGACCTCCCATTTAGGGGGTGGATAACTCGCGAACTAGGCAGATTAGCAACAATACCTTAAGGCAATAGATTGGCACCTTTGGCCTCGCAAGAGCTATTCTTTATCACGCTATTTCACCACCTTAGCCCTTATAATACCCCAAAGTAGATATAGAGATATTATCTGGATGATATATAATTATAGGATGACTATAAGAGTTGCTTGAGAGAATATAGTAATAGTACTAGAGATAGATAAGTCAGGAATCTTAGAGATTATATAAAAATATCTAAGAATTCTCATACACTATATACTAAACTAGCGCTAGCTTAGCACACACACTCAAAATAAATCCACATGAACTGACAAAATAGCTCTTCAGCTATTTCTTCTTGTTCTAAGGCACGTTTTGATCAGCATGATCCATCCGTCCCGCAACAATATTAATATATAAGAAATATTATACAACAAGTGATAAGGATAGATCTTTAAATTTAAGAAAGTTTAGGTTAATATTTCTATTCCTTAGAAAGATTCAAGATATATGATTCTTTTTCGAGTATTTATTTTAGTATCTTTTTAAGAAGTTTTAAAAGTTTAGCTTAATCTTAAGAAGTATTATTTAATATATTATATATATTCAGTCTTCTTCTGCTATGATTAGAATTCTGCAGCTATGAATTCGATGAGGGTCGAAAACAAAAGTATTCTAAGGGGAGACACGTTATTTAAGATAAGTAGTGGGTGTCAAGGTGCGGGCTGGCTAGCTGGCTTAATCACAGGCGAGGTGGTAGGACTAGCAGTTCTGGCTGGAGGTCTCTTAATACAAGTCTTCTGGATTCTATCTTCTAGCTACTCAGTCAAGCTATCCTCAGATTCATAGACAAGACGTAGCTCGAAGAGCTACAAGCAGAATCAGGAGCAGGAAGAAGGTTAACGGGGTTGTGGATCACGTGCAGGGCGGTCAAGGGGTAGGAAGAGTTAAGCAGGTTAAACAGGTCAGTTAGGTCGAACAGGGCGGGTAGGTCCTCTGGGGTTGCACTGTGACAGTGGGGCTAGAAATAATTAGATTATACAAGACTGAGAGGGGCTATATATAGAGCAGCTGTAATTAGAATAAAAGATTCTAACTCTATATAATATAATTTTTTATAATTCACCTAATATAAAATATAAATTATTTATTCCAGGTTCAGTATAATACTTGTAACATCTAAATTGAATTCTAGGAACTGATATATTACTGATCTTGATTTTATCAACTATTGTGTAAACAGCTGGTCAGAATATAAAAAGATAGAAGGGTACTTTTTTTCTAACTTAGCAAGACTAAAACTACTATTTATATAAAAGATTAATACTATTCTCCTGATAAGTAAATATCTAAATATTATTGAATTCGCTGTGTCCTGAAATATATACTTAAATCATATCTAAATAAATAGCTTCGCTCTAATTCTAGGTTTAAAATATTTAATCTTAATATATTATCTTGTGGACTCCAAATCTCTATACAGAATTAAGATAGAATAATTTTTATATTAACTTTATAAGACTTCTATTCTTTACTACTAGAATAGGGGAATAGAATTAATTATATGGCAGCTAGATCTAAAGTAGATAATCTCGAGTCAGTTTCATGACTCAGTAATTCCAGTATACTATTATAAACCAATTATTATTACTATATAAAAATAAAGTAGATAACAAAGTTTTAACAGGTGAGATTACTAAATATTATATAATCTGGGTGATTACTCACCTATTCTTAAAAGTCACTTACCCTAAGTCACCCCCGGTCGCGCGACCATAAAGCGGCCTCACCCGCTAGCTCACCTGAGCGGCACCCACCCGCCTTCTGGCCGCGTTCAAGCCACACGCCGGGAGGTTAGTAGTTGGGTGGGTGACCACCAGCGAATCCCTTCTGTTGTATGTTTTTGCTTACCTATTTCTTATTTAATCTAGTAAATAAGATGTTATTACTAGAGTGGCTAACAGCCAGGTCAGGTCAGGTTAATTGGAATTTTTATACCTGACCGCCAGGTTATAGTCAGGTTGGAAATTTTTATACCTAATCATAGTATAGTTAACAACTGGATAGTTAACTATCTTAACTATTCTTAATATTAAGATCTATCTTCCTGTGCGTAGTCTGAGATTGTTGATCCACTATTTCATGACCGTTAAAGCTTTTGTGGGTTTCGCGGTTGTAACGTGTTTGAGACGGGGGCTAAGTGGGGCTAGCGGGCGCGAACTAGTAGTAATGGAGATACCGCGATGAGGGGACTTGTAAATACTTAAAAGGCAGCGGCGACCTTCTCACATAACACAGATTATCACTATTGAAGCCAACAATGAAGTTATTTACTGCATCTGCGTGGAAGAACACTGTTTCTTCTAAGAGTTATCATCACTATAAAACGCACTTGGCTTCAAGAATACCAATTACCCCCTTCCCTCATCTCTTTGAAAAGTCTTACTGATTTCTGCATTTTATGAGCTCCGCAAGCATGCCACAGCCTGACGCGGATCTTTTCCGATATACAAATGGCCGTTGCCTATGGAATGAAGAGCAGCAACTGCGAGACCGATTTTCACCTTTCAATGTGCTTGAGCTGCAAAGAATCGCAGCGCAGAGTGTTGGAGCAGATACGTGCACTGCAATCAGAAAGCTGGCAGAAGGATCTTTCAATAAAACCTTCAGGCTTGAGATGGGTGATGGATTATCCGTGATTGTAAGAATACCCTATTCTATTGCTGGGCCTAGATACTACACTACAGCCTCTGAAGTCGCAACCATGGAGTTTGTAAGTACTGAACATGTTTTTTTCCGTATGATATCTCTAATAGAGAATCCAGGCCCGCACAATCCTCGGAATACCAACACCTCAAGTGTATGCTTGGAATGCAGATGTGAATAACTCTGTCGGTTCTGAGTATATCATCATGGAGGAAGCCCCCGGTACAAAGCTGGAAGATTTATGGGATAATTTTTCTCTCGAAGAGAAGATAGAGGTCATGAAGGACCTAGTCCAACTAGAGAAAAAAATGCTTCAAGCGCCACTAAATAAGTAATGTGTTCGCAGTCAAGTCTGGTCTTTTATCTTGCTAATAATGACTTAGCTATGGGAGTTTGTACTATGCTGGTGCTGATATAAGAGATGCCGTGCCAGCAGATACCTCTGCAGAAATATCTTCTGAGCTCAAAGACAAAATACGCCGTCGTTTTGTCATCGGTCCCATCGCAGAAAGACACTATTGGTCCAAAGAACGTGCAGAGATGGCGTTGGACCGAGGACCATGTTTATCCCCTGTTTCTCCTTGTCGATCTAACTAACATCTCGGAAGAGAAACAACCACAGGATTATGTGCTCTCCCTAGCTCACCGAGAAGAGGCATGGATTCAGCAGTACGCAACTCCAAGAGCCGAAGACGACCCGCTGGTAACATCAGCAACGCAAAATTCTCCTAGCAGCCACATTTCTCTGCTGCGGAAATATCGTAAAGTTGCTCCTTATTTACTTCCGAACAATCCTACCGTGGTTGCACCATACATATGGCATACCGATTTACACGCTGGAAATATTTTTGTCTGTGATAGTAAAATTTCGAGCATTATAGACTGGCAAGGGCTCTGGGCAGCACCATTGATCCTTCAAGCACGTCATCCAAGACTAGTTGAATATAGTGGTGAAGTCATCTTGAAAGCCCCGGAGAACTTCAAACAGCTTGATCCAGCGGTGAAGATTCGGATCAGAGGCCTCATAAGTAGCTCGATACTGCTCTACCTCTACGAAAAGCAGATTGCTAAAGAGCTTCCCCTTCTCGATAAAGTCCTTCGATTTGATCACGGTAGAACAAGGTGCAATCCAATTTTGTTCGTGGGCGACACATGGGATGACGAGCTTCTACCCTTGCGGGAATCTCTAATTAGGCTTGAGAGGTAAGCACGTCTCGGCAAATTCGGTATAGTGTTTCGCTAATAATACTTCAGATATTGGAATGAATTAGGGTTCGACATCCCATGTCCTATCCATTTCACTGAGGATGATCTTCGTGTTCATGCAGAGGAAAGTGACGGGTGGAATGATGTGCAGGATTTCTGGAATTCTGTCGCGAACGTAGTATCGAGGGATGGCTGGACCCCGCATCATCTATACAATGATGCCATTTCTCTGTTTACAGAGCTACGAGAAATTGGCCTAAAAGCTATGGTAGGGAAGGAGAGGGATGTATTTGACATCCAGACACAATGGGTCAAGAAGCATTAGCCCGACCATTTCTTAACGGCTACGATTGTTCCGACCCCCGGGCTGAAACTCAATTATTGACGCTCATATATATGATCTGAGCACATTTATAATACAAGCTTACCATCGCATCACTAGTGCGTCTTCAGATCATGGGGCTTTTAAACATGTTTCTTGGTACAAGGTTATGACATCATTCGGAGCAGCTTAGAAGCACTACTTTGGAAGTAGTATAATGCTAGTATTACCATGACAACACGTTGAATATGGATAGAAGTGCCGCGGCATATGTACCGGCTCATTCAGCACGAGCCGATATAATACCTCGACACCGTGCCATCTGAAAATAAAGGCATCCTCTGTCGATGCGATAATCATCTGCCAGATAGCGTTCAACGCAACCGCTGCTGAGGCGGAGGCTCCTACGACCCCCCGGGTCATCGCTACCGCAGTGCCTATGCCTCCGGTGGCGGCTTCAGCAACATCTACCCAATCCCTGAGTATCAATCGCAAGCGGTTGCCGAGTCAGTGCTTACTTACCTCTACCCCTGGGGTCCCTCCACCAACCCTCCAACTAACCCACGCAATGCACAGATACTTCAAGAACCACAACCCCCTCTACCCCTACTACAAGGGCGGCGCCAACATAGGTAAAGAACGGTGGCCTCTACAACCGCCTCGGACGCGGATACCCCGACGTCGCCGCGAACGGCGATAATATCGCCATGTACAAGGCCGGCCAGTATATCCTCGAGGGCGGCACGAGTGCGAGTAGGTTTTCGCCAGCGATACACCCAACCTTCCCCCTGTGAAGTTAATCAAACTGGGACTGATTCACAACAGGTACCCCGATATCGCCTCGGTGATCAACCGTATCATCGAGAAACGCATCGCTGCTGGAAAGGGGGCGGTGGGTTTCTTGAACCCCGTGCTTTACAGGCATGCCGATGTGTTGAATGATATTACTAATAAGACCAATCCTGGCTGTGGGACTGATGGGTTTGCCACGGCTGCTGGGTAGGTTTTCTCTTGTTTATAATATTTTTTTTCTTTGAGTAAGCCGGAGCTGACTTCAGTCTGGTCTGCAGATGGGATCCGGTAACGGGCCTGGGCACGCCGAATTTCCCGAAATTGTTGAATTTGTTTTTGAGTTTGCCCTGAGGGATGCACGCGTTGGAGGCTGTGCAGGTTGTGCAGGATGTGTCTCTGATGCATCTTCTGAATTGTAGAGGGGAGAAAGGATTTGGATTACTTCTTCTATACACCCGAAAAGAGACGGGAATTATGCTAGTGACTTAGGAAGAACACATATCGCAATCCTAGATACCGGCAGCTAATCAGATATGATCCGTTCATAGAGTCAGATCTGTAGAGACCTGTATGCTATGTTCCACGGCAGAAGGAGAATCGAGTCGGCTGTAAGATTATCGACTCATCATCACTCAGAAAGCGTGCAGAGATAATGGCGGCGAGGCAAGTGGATACCCTGAGGCGTTGGGTCCGCACTGAGTCTCCCTGTCGGAAGTGGCCCAGTTATTCCTGCCATATGTACTTCCCCGCTCGTATAACTATTCTGAAAGACGGATGCCATTTGCCTCACTGGAAGAATGAAGAGGGATCTTGGAGAAAAAAATCGACCGAAAAGTCATCTTCGCCGAATCCAGGGGTATCAGGGAGCTGGCCAACAGTATTAGCTAACGGTGACTGCGCATGGCCATGTTGACATACCCCAAATCCCAAAGCCTCGGTGACATCGTTTAGCGTGGCAGCGAGTGGCTGTGCACCCGACGCCAATTGTGTCTCACTGTTGCCTGCATGAGTGACGAAATGGTGATAGGAAAAGAAGGAGACATACACAGGATACGTAGGCTGATCGGCTGCTAGTAAGGAAGCGCGGGCTTCTTGTAAAAAGGTGCAGACTATAGTCGCTCGATGCGCGGCTTCCTTGTCACTGACCACTCTGGTTTCGGGAGACAATTTGGCTTTGACTAGACCAATGATCATGCTCAGGACGTAATACTCATTGAGTCCATGCATTGTCCTTTTTATTCTCCTTTCGAGAATGCTGAGCACCTGCTCGAGGGCGTCTAGGAGATGTTGCGAGACTCCGAGATTTGTGATCATCGAGATGGCTTCTTCTCAACGGTCAGACAATTTGCGTGTTCAACCACCCTGTTCACAGAGCGTAGGGAGGGGGGTTCACTCACCACCAGGACCATAAGAGAGGTAGATCTCATGACAGATATTCAAGGCCGCAACCATCAGCCCAGTCCGGCAAGCATGTCTCTCCAGAATTTCATCCACGATGAGCTTCCTATAACACTCCACAATCGTCGTACTGGCCTCTAGACGAGCACGACGACATATCGACGACTGGAAAGAGTCCGGCGACTGGCAAGTGAACTTCGTATACAGCAGGAGGGAGTACTGGCACAAGTAGATCTTGAGCATGGTTCTCAAATACATTGCTGTTCTCCGCCGAGGGAGATCTGATCCTGTGGTGTTCCACTCAGGAATATCGCGGATCGCTTTGTACAAACCCTCCCCAAGTTCTTGGACTCGCTCAAATCCGATGTCTCCATCACATCCATTGACATACGTACAGATGGCACATCTGGTAGGCATAGACTGCCAGAAGGCATTTTGGAACGAGCAATCCGTGAGGGTGTCAAGTGGCGTGGCCGACTGTGGATCATCGGGGGTTTCAAGGACCTCGCCGTCATCGACGTGCAGAGGCATTCGTGTCGAAAAATCCCCTGGTCGGATGGTCGGAGGCATCCCCCTTTCTAAAGCGGCTTGCATGTCTAGCTCGACGATTGTGATCCACAGCCTACGTCGCATCTCTTGATCGTAAGGAGCGATCCGAGCTGCCGCATTGACTTCGCGGTGGTAGCCCGCTGCCATTGCCATTCGAACCAGTGCGCCCGTACTGGTCCAGAAAGAGCTCCCCTGCATATAGTTCGCTCGCTTGGCAATCAGTAGCAAGCAGTGACTCGCAATGACCTGGGGTGAATGTGGGACATGGTGGTGGGAAGAAGTGAGCCATGACTCTGCGGCCTCAATCCACTGCGTTGTGAGGGTATAGATTGATGCTTCGCTCCACGCTGCGAGACAGGTATCAGGATGAAGACTTGCACCGGTCGCAAGTATCAGTAGAAGCTGTATGAGGAAAATAGGCGCGCTTGACAACGGATCGTTCCAGTGGCGATCATACTCGGCCAGGAAAACCGATCGATCCAGCGCGCGATGCATAGTCTCGAACCGGTCAAGGTAATTCTGCACCAAAGCGTCTGCCACTGGCTTGGTTGGCAGCAGAGATTCCAGGGACGATGCGCCGACAGAGTTCGTGCCGAGTCGATTGTGGCTGATGCTCTCACCCTGGGGCGGATATACTTGGTCTCGAGCGATGTTGATCATTTGGTTCTTAGCTTTCACTCCGCCGATGTAAGATCGGAGCTCCGGAAACTATCCGTTCAAGCTCAATATTCATTGCTACTGTCACCAGCCGGATGAGTACTTACCTGCTGATAGAAGTTCATGTGATAGCTATAGCCATAGAATTGGACGACACCCTTTCTCCGGCGCAGATGGGTGATCTCCCCCGCGCCACCCGGGGATGGCCGAGAGACCTCTTGCGACTCATCCTGTAAGGACGCATTAAACCCAGGTGAGTCTGTTGTAGTGTCGAGATGAACCACAGTGTTGCTAACGCGTCCTTGAGGGGCCGAGTTCCCGCGATAGGTGCATTGATGCGCAAGTCCGGCCTTCACGCAGCGGCTACACGATGGGAACTCCTTGCCACACTTCAGCTTGCGCTGATAGCACTGCAGGCAAGCGAGAGGGGGTCGTCGCTTCCTGACTCCGGACTGGTTCTGGACCGTTCGAAGGGGTCCTGTTCGGTGTGGATCCATCGTTTGAAGCGAGGCTGGGTGTTGTTTGTGCGTAAGATCGATCGACTCGGACAATTCGGACTTTTCTGCGCTGGAACGTAGAACTGCTTAGCTAATCCCGCTTATCCACAGTCGTGGCTTTTTATGCACTTCGGCATTTCTTCCACGGCCTATATTTATTTACTGAACGATGTTGTTGGAGAAGTCATGCTCCGGTAGCATATCCCGTTAATTGGGATATATCTTCCTGACAGTAAGATATTTCAATGTTCCTTCTAGGTCTGTCTTGTCTAGAGAGGTTATCTACTGATAGAACTCACGTGGAATGTGTATTGTGTATTCAAACCTGTCGCTGTGAATACTAGCATTGAATCTTGCTATCATGAGGTTCGCTGTCCACAACCCGATCAACATCAATTGTTGGGCATATCTGGGAACCCTCTTTGATCACGAGGCAAGTTTTCTACGCAATTTCTCCATTTTACAGTGATTCTGTGCGTCTATCTGGTCACTGATCATATTCAATGCCATTCAGCCAAAGGAGACAGGTCAAATAATTATACCTCTACTACAAGACCCGTGGATACGTTGTATCTCCCTACAAAGCTTTTGTTTCACCTCGTGCCAACAGCTTTCCAGCAGCAAACCAAACATCCATCGCCTTCGCCATCGCCTCGACATACGCTCTCGGCGAATCATCCGCCATGGCCTTCACAAGAAGGTCTTGCGACATCTCATTCGTGACATCAGCCCTGCACGAAGCCACGACCTTGACCTCGTAGTCACGCACCGCCTGATCCAGATCACCCGGATTCGCAACGATCGCCCGGGCGATATCCAACGCATCCAGCATCGCCAAATTGGCCCCCTCGCCCGCAAACCATGACATAACATGCAAAGCATCTTCAATCAACGTGAAACCCTTCCGATGCGGATACCGTAGCCCCGGAGGCATACGGTACTGTGCCCGGGGGGTCAGAACCGGATCCACACTACGGATCACTTCCTTCAACCGCGGATCCCAGGTCGAGAAGAAGGTATCAATCAGGAACCCGGTCATCTTTGCGCAATCCCACCAGTCGAAGGAGGGATCACTCCAGGCCCATTTCTCCTCCACGCGCAGACAGGGGTAGACGCGCAAGCTCCCGTCCCCGTTGCGCTGCATGAAAATGCCGCTGCCCTCGGACAGACAGAAGAATGTCCCACGACCCACGAAATCCGCCAGGTGAGGGAACTGTTCATCGAGGTTGGAAATGCGGCAGTCAATCACCGTCAACCCAGTGTAGGCCGGTTGCATGGAGGTCAGCAACGGGCGGACTTTCGACCGTGTCCCGTCGGCGCCGACGACGAGGTCTGTCAGGACACTGTCCTGGCCGTCTTGGAAAGTCAGCTGGATCTGCCCATTACTCTGCGGGGTGATCTCCGACACCGAATAGCCCCAGCGGATGTTCCTGGGGTCGAGAGAATCGATTAAGATCTTGCGCAGCATCGACCGGTCAATCTCTGGACGACCGTCGGCGTTCGCGGGCGCCTGGTGGAATAACCATGTTGCTGCGGTCTTGTCTCCGAAGCGGTAGTCTTGGTCGTGGTAGCGAGCATACTGCTGGAAGTCTTCCCAAAGACCCGCCTCGCGGAGGGCAAGCTGGCCGGAGTCCGGGTGGAGATCCAATGATCCGCCCTGGAATCGCGAGCTGGAGGATGTTTCACGCTCGAAGATGGTGAAAGGAACGGAATATTTCTGCAAAATGGCTGCAAGCGTGAGGCCTGATGGACCTGCACCGATGATAGCAAGGTGCTGCGGCATTGTGCTGTTGACTTGTCTTATGCGATGGGTAATCAATGTTGGGGTAAATTCGAGTGAGATGGTTGGGCTGTGTTATTTTTCCAAGTCGGAGATGAACACTTTCACCTTCTTCTTATATAGATCAAGCAGCATCTTCACCATGGAGTACTATACACCAACAGCTCGCTTGTGGTTCGGCTTTTTCCAATACTCCGAGCAGATGTCCGAATACCGCTCGGCAAATTCGATGACTCCCCCTTCGCACGGTGACATTGTGGCAGTCATTCGCTAGTTAGAAGATCAGATCAGGTACTGGGAAAAGAGAGATCGAGAAGAGCCTGAACCCGCACAGACCAGACGTCTAAAGCAGACTCACTACAAACAAGCCAAGCTCGGAACATACAGTGACTTTGCTCTCGAATGTGAAGGGGACAACCTTCTCCGTGCATCAAGTGATTGTCTGTCCCTAGACAAGAGTACTTGCAGTAGCCTGCAAAGCCAGCTTCCAGGCAAGCATTTCTCTCTGATGAGGTGCACTCGCAACCTAAGTTGACAGCGCATAGGATAGGAAGGATGACCGGTATCTGTCACTTATGGTTGTATATCTTTACACGGGGAACTATACCCTAGCGCAGGATGCCGGGGAGTACCCGGAGGATGGTCTTGCTGGATTGACTTGACTCGTGGAGTGGGCATAGTACGTGTTCTTCGATGACGCTGCAGATGCTCCTGCCAGTCGAGCAAACGCTGGTATGCATATATTGCAGACTAATGCCCGACCGGAATCCTTTTCCTGCTCTGGAGGCCATGGCTTGCCGGTACAGAGCCAATAGTAATGCGGAGATCGTGTTGGAAATCTCTTAAAGGTACTGGAAGACGAGGAAGATGTTCGTTGGGACAAATGCCAAGTGAACCTAGGGAGTAAAATTGGGGAATGGGAATTTGGGGATTTGGGGTAACTTATTGGGGAATCATGACTCAGCTAGAATGATGAGCTCACCTCACATTTCATGCCTCAGGCATCAAGCCATTTCCCCCATGGTCCCTGGACCCTCGCTGGTACAAACCCTAAAAGGTAGATTATGTTCAACTCTTCCTGAGATATGAGTACTTGGATGTAGCAGTTTAAGAATGGACATTGACAACCTAGCAATATTTTGACCTTGATGAGACAGATTAGTGGGTCCACCCCAATTCTCCCCAATCCATCTCGGACGCCGCAAAGATGATGTAATGGTAGTAGTCATTAAAGGTGTAGTTTAGAAAACATGTTCCATCAAATGCATTGTCCCATCTAATCGCTAGAAACATATCGGACTGATTCACAAATCCAACGGCATCATGCCATTAGTCGATCTACCTCAGTCTTCAGACACGGTCGAAGTCTTCCTCATCGACTCGTAAGTGGTTTCTGCCACCGTGTGCGCGGCTCAGATAGCTAAAAAGACAACATACAGAGGCGCTCGTCTGGACCTCCCCGCACAACAGTTCCTGATTCCCGAGATCCAAGGCTACGACCGCATGGCAGTGCCGTCGTATTGCTTTCTCATCACGCACCCATCCGGCCAGCGCCTCTTATTCGACCTGTCTTTGCGATCGGACTTTCACAATCTTGCACCCGTGTTTGCCGAGCCCTGCACCAACCCCTCGAGCAAAGACTGGAAGATCTCCTCCCCGCGCAACGTCTCGGATATCCTAGTCGAGAACGACGTGGCCCTCGACGAGATCAAGGCCATCATCTGGTCGCACTACCACTTCGACCACACCGGCGACCCATCGTTATTCCCCAGCTCCACCGATCTGGTCGTCGGACCCGGCTTCATAAACAAATGCACGCCCGGATGGCCCGCGCAACCCGATTCCCCCGTCAAGTCAGATGACTGGAAGGGGCGCACGCTTCGTGAACTGCAATTCGACCAGCCGACGCTACAGATTGGGGGCTTTCCCGCAATTGACTGGTTCGGCGATGGGAGCTTCTACCTCCTGCATACTCCAGGGCACACAGCAGACCACATGGGAGGGCTGGCACGCGTGCAGCCGGATTCCTTCGTTCTCATGGGGGCGGTAAGTCTCATCGAGATCATGACGCTTTGCTATCCCCGCCAGCCACACACGGGGAAACCCAGCCCTAACCAACTACTGAGCAACAGGACTTCGCCCACCACCCCGGCGAGTTCCGTCCTTCAGAGCATAACCCGATTCCAGCGAGCATCTCACCCTCCCTACTGCCATCGCATCCCCGATTCGGGAGCGTCTGCCCAGGCCACATCTTCCACCCGCTGGGCTGCCACCCGGGCAAAAATGACCGTCCATTCTTCGAGTCCGCCGCAGAATTCTGCCATGATTCAGACGAGTATCTGCAAACCGTCAAGGGATTGACCGAATTCGACGCCGATGAGCGGGTTCTGGTACTAACGGCTCATGACCACAGTCTCTTGCCCATTTTCACGGGCGCGGAGGATCGGGATGCCGGCTGGTTCTTCCCGCACCGGACTTTGAATGGCTGGCGGGAGGCGAGGCTCGGGGAGCGGGGAATGTGGCGGTTCCTGGGTGATTTCCGAGATGCGATTGGTGAGAGGTGATGGTATGCGTTTTGCTTGAGTTGTACCGTGACTGAGGGGGATTGAGGGGGGCTGGTTCGGCAGACTCACGCAGAAATCACTTAACCAAGATCAATATTCTGGCGATCATCCCTACTCGGAGTATATAAGCTTTGTGAAGGTGGATGAAGTATCTAGACTTGTAGCGTCTGACCTTATCGTACTTATCCGGGAAGCTTCAAAGTCTCCAGGAGATGCGGTTCGTTGCAAAGAGCGCAATAACTTATACATTGGCCGGGTGGGCCTCAATGTTGCAACGCTACGTATGTTGTGCAAGTAGAAGTTCAAAACAGACTCTGACGTAGCAATGGCCGAAATCACACCGTGGAATTGACTCCCGACACGTCTGGAACCGGGAGACAGCGATCCCCAAATCCCATAGAATTGGGGGATCTTTTCCGCCAAGCCATCCCGGAACCCCAACCGACGCCACTCTGCGGCGTCATAAACACCACACCACTTTTCTTCCCGGACTGGAGAACGCATTCAAGCCAGCTCTCCTTCTCTTGAACTAATTCATCAAGCAACCTCCAATCCGCCATCAAGAATCAACCCTCCCACATTAATTAGCCCACGATCATCAGATACTGTACAAAATGTCCGACTTATCCTTCAACTGCGCCCTCGTCACCGGCGGCGGCGGCGGCCTCGGCAAAGCAATCGCCCGCTACCTCCTCAGCCAGGGCAAGAAAGTGATCATCGCCGGCCGCACCGAGCAGACCCTGCAGCAAACCGCCCGAGAGATCGGGGCGACCGACTACTTCGTGCTCGACACCGGCCTCGTCGCCCAGATCCCGAAGTTCATCCGCAACCTCACACAAAAATATCCCGAGGTGGACTGTCTTGTCAACAATGCCGGCGTACAGCGCCCTCTCGACATCGTGCACGACACACCCGCCGACTTTCTCACCAAAGCAGACCAAGAGATCAACATCAACATCCGGGGGCCCATGCACCTCACGCTGGGCCTGCTGGAGCACTTCCGGACGCACCCGCACGGCGCGACCATCATGAACGTCTCGTCTGTGCTGGGGTTTGTGCCCTTCTCCGTCATCAACCCCGTGTATAACGGCACCAAGGCGTGGTTGCACTTCTGGTCGATGACGCTGCGCACGCAGCTGGAGAAGGCCGGCTACGAGAAGATCCGCGTGGTGGAGATCGTGCCCCCGTCGGTGGGCACGGATCTGCACCGCGACCGGTCGGATCCGGACGATAATAAGAAACACAAAAATCCGAATGCGCTGTCGGTGGAGGAGTTTATGGAGTTTTTTGTCGCGGGGGTGGAGCGTGGGGAGAGCGTTATTGCGCCGGGGATGAGTCGAGAGCTGGTGGATGCGTGGTATAGGGAGTTTGGGCCGGTGTATGAGAAGTTTGCGGGGGATCATCAAAAATGATTCGAGTCCAGTTGTCTATTGTCTATTAATAAGAAGGACGCATGGTGTAAGTTATAGAGTCTATGAATGTGAGATCGGTGGGTCAGAGTAACGATGCTTGTTAACATGATACAACAACATAAATGAATCGCTGGAGCACTCATTGTCAGAGTGACGCCTTCCAGGATACTACCATCATGGCAATCCTCATCATACTCCTCCAGCCCTCCCCTTCCTCCCCATCATGACCGGCCCCTGGCTAATATCCCCCGACTCGAGGACCTCCATCCCCAGCCGACTCTCGTAAGAGGCTTGGCTCTTCGCAACCGAGGTCCGCAACATGAACCACCGCAAGTGCGGCAACGGACGGACTACCTTCGTCCACACAGTCGATCAGCCAGCCCCCAAGTCCATGGCCTTGATACTCCGGTAGCACGTAGAGATCGGTCAGGTATGCGAAGGTGACGCCGTCAGTGATCAGCCGCGCGAACCCTATCTGCTCGACATGGGCTGCGTCGGGCTTCTGAAGTGCGGCATCATGGTGGTCGCCGTCTTGGAATGGAGGAGCATTGACTTGGTAAAGACCGAAGCAGAATGAGTTTTCGATCAGGCTGCGCAACACTTCCTCCGGAACAGGATTGGCCCAGTAAAGACAGTCCTGTGCGAAGGCGTGGTTGATTGCCGTGGGAGATAAGAGATTCTTATCGGTGGAGATGAGGAACCGCTCTTTGACCCATTGTTTAGGGTCAGTGGGTAAAGACATGATTGGAAGGAAACGATGGTGAGGAGGTGCTCAAGTCAGTCGTGTTTGTGTGTTTCGTCAAGGAGATCGTTATATCAGTTGGTTACTATTATACTGTAAACCCTTGCGGGGTTGGTGTTTGTTGACTCATTCCAATGGGTGACGCTAAGTTGGAACTGGTATAGATTATATCGCCAAGCCCTTCAATATTGCCCTACTCCGTTATACACAACGAGAGACCCTTCATCCTTCTTGGCGTTGCCAGAAGAGCAGTATATAGTACCCCAAAGTACTTTGAGCAAGCTTATCCCTTCCTGGAGCGGATCAGGTCCCCCGCACCACTCAGTCTCTCTGGATCAAGGATGAGCCAAGACTACAATGCACCCTGCGGTAGATGGAATTTGCCGAATCATGGCTATTGCATGGAGTTATCCTATCAATCGAGTTCACGTGCGGCAAGCATTGCGGCCCGTGTCGCTCTCCCTCGGCATTCCGTTGTCTCTACCTTAGTCCGGAAAGTCCACGATCATACTGCAGCTAGTAACAAAGTAGAATAAAGTCTAATGGAAGCTTGTATCTTACGGGTTAGAGTATCTCTGGTTTCTTTGCGTGTACAGTGAGAGATCGCGCTGGGAGAGCGGCATCGGCATCGGCATCGGAATGACTCACGGACACTAATTCGAGGCAGTGCACGAGCAGGGCCTCACATAAGCAATTAATCAAGTGAGATATAAATAAGCATTCACGACCGCTGTCAGAATTCTGGGAAGTCGTTTTTGAGAATAGACAGAAAGTTACATTCCATTCTCATCTGCCCACAATGCCTGTTCTGTACAACCCCCAAACGCAAGAGCCGTACCTGCGTCTCCCGGCTCCCCTGAGACAAATCATCATCACGCCCCACCGACCGCATCAACTCGAAGAGACCATCGCCGCCAAACTCCCTCTCCTCAATGATCCACGCATCTACCTGAACCTAACCGGCTCTCCATTTCCGTATCTTCGCGAGCACGCGGAGGCATGGATGAACACCCAAATCGCTGCTGCAGAGCCAGTTCTGCAGGCCCTGCGCACTGAATTCGAGACCTCGGTTCAGGGGCAACGATACTTTGGCTTGTGTCCGTTCACAGTCATTCGGGAAGTTACAGAAGAAGATCCTGAGACTGGTCATCCGCTGAAAGATACTCTGATCGGGGACATTGGAATTGCACGCTACCAGTTCTACGAGTACCGCCAAGGTAGCGCGGAGCGAGCCGAGGCGCAGCGGCTGAATGGGGACTTACCGGCGGGAGACGAAAGAATTGTATGGGCGATTGGCAGTAAGCAAACCTCTGTCCTTCCTTGTCTTTCCCTTGAGAAGAAGCGCGTCTCTGATTATACGTCCTTGCAGATTTTCTGGCACCTTCTTATCACGGCCGCGGGATAATGAGTCTGGCCCTGCGCACGCTGATCCAGGACTGGGGGGTGCCGCGGATGAATGTGAAGCATCTCAAGGCCGCGGCGTTTGAGGAAAACATCGGTAGCATTCGTGTCTTCGAGAAGAATAATTTCGAAGTCACGCAGACACTGAAAGATTGGGAGCCCTATCCAGAGAATAGAGGTGGGGGGTGGAAGTCGCTGGTGCTCGTTAGCTGGCGGGGACTCTGACCATCATTGCGTTTGCTTTTTCGAGCGTGATTTGCGAGCGTTATCATTGAGAATTTTTTTACATGGTAGTCGTCCTATGCGACTTGATGTTTGCCTACATACGTCTTGGTCCTGCCCAGTGAGCATACCGTACTACGTTCAATGTCTACTTGGAGTTTCCTCGCTTTCGCTTGGAAACCCAGCCGTATGCCTCAGGCTTCACATATGGCGAGCCACGATATCTACTGGACAAGGGACGCCGACGACTCCACCGCGATGGGATCGGAAATTTGCCTCATGGCCAGATCAAACCCTGTTCTGGAACCCTGGCATGATAGGTGACCCCACGCGGACCTCGTATCGACGGAGATAGCGGGTAGCGGGAGGATTAGCCCTAAGCGGACGGGACTTCGAGAGATAATCGTCTACGTCAGTCCTCTTTGTTCGAATAACCACTCTCGTATTCGTGACACGCAAGGTGACAAGAGTGTTGCAACAAAACTAGATAGGAGAGATGTTTCACTATATTTATATGATGGCCCGCGTGAAGGGACCTGACTAGGGAAAACTCGTAATTACTTCTCCTGTGTCCTCCGCAAGAACAACCTACAGCTACAAATTCCTACTTGACAAGCAAACCTGCACCACAATGCCAGAGACACTCCTCGTCACCGGCGCCTCAGGATTCGTCGCCTCGCACATCATCCAGCGATTCCTGGAGGCAGGCTACAACATTCGCGGCACTGTTCGCTCCGCTTCGACAGCCGAGACAGTCAAATCCCGCTATCCTCCCGACCAAGCCAACCGGCTCTCATTCACCATCGTTCCGGACATTGCTGCTCCGGGTGCCTTTGACTCTGCTGTGAAAGATGTATGCGGTGTTATCCACACCGCCAGCCCGTTTGCTCTCACCGTCGCCGACAACGAGAAAGACCTCCTTCAGCCCGCGATCCAGGGTACGCTCAACGTCCTCGACTCCATCGCCGCTCACGGAACCGCCGTCCGGCGCGTGGTGGTCACCTCCTCCTTCGCCGCCATCCTAGACCTCAGTCAGGGCCTCCGCCCGGGCTACCGCTACACCGAGGCCGACTGGAACCCCTGCACCTACGAGGAAGCCAAGACCACCACCGACGCGAGCGTCGCGTACTGCGCCTCCAAAGCCCTCGCCGAGCGGAAGCTCTGGGAATGGGTCGAGAGCGCCGCACCGCCCCCCACCTTCAGCGTCACGACCATCTGCCCGCCGTGGATCTTCGGTCCCGCGCTGGGAAACCCACAGCATAAGGGGAACAACCGACTCAACGAGTCAACAGAGACGATCTGGAACCTGGTGAATGGCTCGCGCACCGAAGTCCCCGATCATGACTTCTTGGCCTTCGCCAACGTGAAGGATGTGGCGGAGGCGCATTACCAGGCATATACGCGGGCGGAAGCCGGGGGAGAGCGCTTTCTTGTCGCCGGAGGTCGGTTCTTGTATCAGGAGGCGTGCGGGATTCTGCGAGAGAAGTTTCCGCAGCTCGGGGACAAGGTGCCGTATCGGGCTAATGCTGGGTCCGTGGAGACGTATATCGCGGATGGAAGTAAGGCGGAAAGGGTCCTGGGGTTGCAGTATCGGAGCTTGGAGGAGACTTTGGTGGAGACGGTTGAGGATCTTTTGAAGCGATTTGCTACTTGATGCTGGTCACTGCCAATGAATAGGGACTAATCCGATCAGGGCTTCTCCGGCCTGCCCGTGGCATTATCTGCTTGTATTTCAACTTCAACAAATTCACCCTGGGCTAATTGCCAGAGTGTATCTACGTTACCGTCAGCAGACTGAACAGTTTCTTAGTCCAGCAACTTGGTAGCTTGGGTTTAAGACAATGTTACACTGGCCTAACAAGTCTAGTAGGACACTATTCTCAGAGGTTACAGGCCCCTGTAGCTACAAAGGTCGAGGTATATGATTGACCTGTCTAGTGGTGCCGGGATTCATCTCATAGCTTTATACGCATCGTGCCATTGAGTCATACGAGCATTATTCCAAACCGTATGATCCAGACTCACTAAACTGCCTTTCAGGATTCATCGAGGTGCATCTACACATACGCACCTCAAACACGATACGCCTGAGCCTCATTTGAGCCTCCTCGTAGAGATACCATCCTTTGCGCATCCGTGGCGCATTAGTAATACGGCGCCACTGTCAGCCCTGTGTTCTTCTCGCCAAGCCCCAAGGGAACGAGTCAGAGAGATGAGGGACCATTAAAAGTATGCTTGCAGTAAGCTCTTTGTGAAGCACAATGTGTGGGTGATTGCAGCTCATTCTTGACATGAAAGGGAGATATTATGGCCAGTTCAAAGCCGAAAATTACCAAACATGCTGGCAACAGATCTATCGCACATACTCAACTCAGAATCTCAGTCAAGATGATTAGATACATGCGATCACTTCTCACATTGATAGTAATAGTCAAGCTAGCAGCAGGCCAAGCTGTGACGCAAGCAGAGACGCAGTCAAAAGTATGGAACTCCAGTTTCGCTCTCGCCTCGGAGCAAGTCAAGCAAGCCAACCACAAGCGATCTGGAGCGCATTGTTAACACCATCACTGAGTTCGACCAGTCTCAGCTTGCCAATGGCGGAGCACACCAGGACGACTTCTACAACATTCAAGGTCTGTCCCAGGATCAGTGGCCCACAGAGCCCAGCCAAACGATCAAGCTGCAGAAGTTCACGGATCCTTCACCATTCTCTATCCCGGCCAAGACCGCCCTGTCTCGCATCATCTACAGCACCACCAACGCGAACGGCACCTTGATTCCTGCCTCTGCGTACATCCTCTGGCCGTTTCATCCACGAGCCTTCCACCGTCAGAACAGCAGCACCACCAACGCATCATCCGCCCCGGTAGTGCTATGGACCCACGGAACCTCGGGCTGGTACGCTCTATTGAGCGCTGCGGAAACGGGGTTCCTGCGACCGGATTGGAATGAGTCGTGGTACGCGGATGCTTTGTCCAACCTGGCAAACCCGGGAAGGCTGCCGTTTAAAGGACCCCTGCTCATCATTCAGGGCATGGCGGATGAGACGGTCAATATCAATCTGACCAGAAGCAGGGTGCAGGAGACATGCAGGCGCTATCCCGGGGACCTTGAGCTGCTGGCCGTCGCGGACGGTGGTCATTTCTTTTCTGTCAATGCGGCGAAGCGTTCCTGGATGCGGTGGATTGAGGATCAGTTTGGAGGTAGGTCAATGGCTAAGCATGGCTGTTTGGAGTCCCAGCTGGATAGTTTGCTGCCAGCGGAGTCCTACCAGCAGGCTGAGAACTCGTTCTAGATGTGGGCGGGGGAGGATAAGTGGGCTTATGAGGTGCCGACCGCGCTTTGAATTCGTGACTGGGGGATAGGAAGAGGTGATATGGAGACTATAGGTTGCAAGGCAGCGGAGTGGCCTCAAATCTAGCATCTCCATCCTGTACTGTCAAGCTATCCGGCATGTGGCTTAGATCTGGGGTGGCTCAGACGATCCGCAAATGTGGCTGGTCGCATTCCGGGGTAGATTTGCTTACGTGATGACATCAATGACTTCTCGCCACCCTGTGCCTAGAACTGTCTATCGCGAAACGTTTGTGGGGCCCAATCTCAGATTAATGTCTTTGTTTTGGTGTCAAGCTATCTTGCTAGCAAGTTATATTGCTATACAGCTCTGTCCAACGTTATCAGCTTCGATGTCTCCGTACCCGTAGCTACTGTATATTGGAGTGGAGCGAACCAGCGGAGTGGGCGGTCGGAAAGCGATAATGAAATGGATGGCCGGGCGCATACCTATCCATTTGACGGACGAAAGGCGGCTCAGAGCATTGAATTGCAAGTGGCTCAGTAGTAATCTTAAAGGATGTATGCATGACTAGATTGGGTTAGACCCTCCCACATCACACGTGCTGGCTGAATACGAGGTGTCCTGCTGACACTTCACGTCTTTTTCTTTCGCCCACCTCTGGACATCATCTGCTCGCAATCCTAGTTCTGCAGACTCTGCATAACGGCTATACCATTCAGTATACACATCTCCCTGCCGCATCTAGCCCGTGAAGAGAATCTGCCACAATGTTGAGAAAAAAGGAAGCATACACCAACACCATCCCCCTCCCGCCCACCATCTCCCAGCAGCTAGCCATTACCATCCTGCACAGCCACGGCGAAATCATTACCCTGAACCCGTTCGTCCTCTCCTACCACGCGATCCGGGCCCCCCGCAACGCTGTTGCCGATGAGTACTACTCGTCCTGGTACGAGATCTTCGAGCGGGTGCGCTTCGTGCCCAGCACGATCAGCTTCAAGGGCTGCTTCCAGGACGAGCCGTGGGGTCTGCGAACGCACATCTACGCTCCGATGGGGGTCGACCTGCGCAGCACATACCGAATCATCAATGGGGACCAGCGAGTCGGCGACGACAAGCCCCTGGCCGACCCGGGGGGCTTGTATCTGCGCGAGGAGGTCGACCTGGAATGCAACCTGACCCTGATGGCACTGGTGCGCAGTCAGCTGCGCGCCAGCTCCAAGGTGCTGGTCGATCGCCTGATCAAGAAAGCCGAGCTCTTGGATGCGGGCGTCTTGCAGGCGACCGTGGGCGTGGACGGGAAACTGCGGACCTACAATCCCGCCGATCGCACCGCCAGCAATCTGAGGGCCTCCCCGGTCCCATCCCCGGTCCAGCAGCAGCGATGGTCGTATCAATCGATGCCCCACTCGCCGTCGAACGAGTATGCGCAGTTCGTGCCCGGGCCCCCGGGCTCCCTACCGGACCCACAACACGCCGCTCGGAGGGAGGGAGTGCCACTGCATCCGCCGCGGTTTTCGGCCGAGCTGCCGGTCCATGCTGCTTCCCCTGCGGGTGCGTGGCGTGGGAGTGACAGTAAACATCCGCTTGGAGGCACTAGTTCTCCGCGCCCGTATCAGGAGTATCTCGCCGAACTACCCGCAGAGAACGATAGAGTATCACCAAGATGAGAGAAGCAGGGAACCACATATAAGTCTGGACCGAAATAGTGTTCGCACGCCTGGTGATTTGCACCATCATATGGTCTCAACCCTGTAGGAGAATGATTGGAACTTGTCTATTATCCGTGCCTATGCTCGTGGTGTCCATTGCGGGTCGGATGGCGGACCTCATCAAGGCCGGCGACAACGCGCACCCATGAATCCGAGTCCCGCTCTCAGCACACGAGAAAATATTCAAAGCGCCGCCTAGAGTAGATCAGTAGGGTTGGCGACTAGCCCTCTGAGAAAGTTGGGACTCAGCCTGCACGGTGCTTCTGATTTTGTGAAAAAGGGTGTCTCAAGTCAGACGGAGGTTGTGACGGTGATCATGCTTGCTTGCTTGATTCAGGCGAGCGATGGTGTGCAGGTCACATGACTGCAACCGGGGTGGTTTTCGTCCGTATTTTACCCCGCATTTTGCCCCTCTTCTGGATTGTCGTCTTGTATATACGCAGTATGCTTCCCAAATCCAGACCATATTCCGCATCGTAGCTACCAGTAATTGCCATGGTGATCGGCTACTGTTACGCAAAATGAGCAATCCGTCCTTGACTTGTATTACTAGTATTCTTTTGAGTATATAATCTGATGCTATCTAAATAATCTTCAAGAGTGCTTATTTTAATGTCAAACGCGGCAGCGTAGGTAGTCTTTATAGAGAACTTTCTACTCTTCAAGGTCTTGGCAGTGAGATCTAAATATTCACTTTCTATCGGCCATATTGATATAAGCAAAGTGAACTGCGAAACAGGGCGTTTTGGGCGAGTTCTGCGACTTCAAAAAGTTGAAAGTTGAGGGTGCAAGACGCGGCGCGCGGCTGCCGGCTCGGTGTCGCGCCGCTTCGGTGTCCGATTCGTCCGTCGCTGGTCCCCGGCCCAAACAAGTCCCGGACATTCCGCTGCCCCACGCTTGTGCCACTTCTCCTCCGCTCACACCAGGCTTTTCTCAATGGTAACAAAATCTTCCTCCCAATCTTCGATGCTGGGAATCTTACGCATTTAGTTACTACCTACTTCCTGAATTGTATACATTAGAACACACACTCCAGGAATATGAAAATCGACTGTAAATAATAGTGGTTAGGATGGCAGTAGAACTGGTTTGACAACATCTAATCACTTTTGACGCTAGAAACTTAGCAACCTCGAAGCCAGGTTGACGAAAGGAACCAGTCCAAAAGAGTTGGAAGTTTGGCCATCTGCACTCGCTTTTTAGACCATGTACAAGCTTATAAAACATAAAATACAGACCAGTCAGTGTCTCAGACAGTCAAAACAACGAGGCATCTGGCTAGTAGGAGGAGCGCAGCAGGATCTACGGGCATGGCAGGGCAGTAAAAGTAATCCTCCCTATTCTCTCCTCGTCTGAACACATTCAAAGACTAACTCTAGTTTGTGGGGTTGGCAGAGAAACCCCCGGTGGCAAGATTCAGTCATACTTGTCTGGTATGGTAATGGTATATATTGCCTAGATAAATTACAAGGCCACCCCATGACCCAATCAAGACTAGGGGGTCACATGCCTAGGCTTCAACAGTTGACTATTTGTAAAGCGCCGTCCAGTTGTGAAAGGATCGACATTTCCCCGCAGCGCAAGCCGGGGTGTAAAGGAGGGCTCCACCCGCCCATCCATCGCTTCTTCCTTCTTCCCTTCTGTGCGTTGCAACTTCCACTTATCTGTCCGTCGTGTGCCAACACCCCAAAATTTGTCACCATCATCTCTGAATCATATCCGGTTATTGAATATTATCGGTCTAGCGTATGTGTCCCTATCTCACCATCTCCTCATGGACCCCTTGCAAAGGGGCAATCTCAAGCGCATTCGGCAAGCGTGCGCAAATTGCCGGTAGGTCACCCAGCAATATGGGATGGCTGGAGTTTCGCTGAGCAATTGGACTTTTGTGTCTATGTAGGCGTAGGAAAACTAGATGCTCGGGCGAGCGTCCGATCTGTTTCCACTGTCGCCGGAATAAGCACTCCTGCATCTATGAGCCCTACTCCGTCACCGTCAACGACAACCCTCCTAATACCTCAACCGCGTCAACCTCTGAGAATGTACGATTGCAGTTCCATTGACGTGTTTCCCCTTAAGATTGTGACACAATTGATTTGATTATCTCGTAGACCCAACTATTGCAGCGCATCTCGTTGATCGAGTCACGCTTGGCGGAGTTAAGTGGGCACACCGCACAACAACCCCGGTATGTTTTCATTCCCAGCTTGGGTTACTTATTCGGCTATGCTGATCGATCGCGAAAGATCATCCATAGATTCTGAACTTCCCACGCAGCCGATGCCGTTGATACAGCCTGCTGTCATCGGTCTTCACCCCCTTGTCACCCCCTCGCCATCTGTCCTGGACTCCATCATCGACACCTATTTTCTTCATGTGCACAACCAGCCCTACAGTAATTTCCAGGAGACCGGCTTCCGACAGGAACTACAGAATGGGACTTTGCCTCGATGCTTGATACAAGCCGTGCTGGCCTCCGCCGTCCGCTTCACCACCCACGAGTTCTACGCAGGCAGGGTGCTGGAGACATCAGAGGTCTATGCTCGGGAGGCGTGGCTGTCCGTCCTGACAGATCACTTGACAGTAGAAGATAATGTCGGAGTGCATGTCGTGCGAACTGTGAATATGCTGGCAGTCATCGATTATACAGGTAGGTTAGCGTGAGCGACCGTGGGAGGGTCGGTTGGTCTGAGCTAACAGAAATCCTAGCGGGGCGCGTCAATTCCGGGTGGTTGAAAATCGGTCTGGCAGCGCGCATCTCACAAGGACTTGGCTTGATGAGCGAGCCTGATGCTTGCCTACCTGCTGCGGAGCAGGAGGACCGTCGACGAGCGTTCTGGTCCGTCTACCTCCTCGACAAACTCATTTCGAGTGGACGTTCGCGCCCGATTGTCATTCTCGACCAAGACTGCCACGTCCAGCTTCCGTGCGACGAGAACGCTATCCGACGGGGCGAGAAGAAGAAGACATACACCCTGCATCAGCTCCTCAACTGGAACACCGAGATCGCCGAAAGCCCCAGCCCTTTTGCTCTGGTCATTCTTCTGGCGTCCATCTTCGGACGCTGCACGCGATACGTGTATGCCAACCGGCAGACGGACGAGATTCCGCCTTGGGACACCAAGTCCGAATACACCGCGATCAGTTCTTCCTTGCTGCTATTTGAATCCTATGCGAAATCGGGAATTGTGTCAGTGATTGATACGCTAAGGGAAAGTGCTGAAGCGACGGGGACCCCGAACCATCAAGAAATGGGGCACCAGATTTTCGCGCACACCCTGTTTCATTTGTGCCACTGTTTGTTGAATCATCCTTTTGTTCTTAGCCTTTGCCTCCAGCCCTTTGGCTCCAAGGTTCCGCATAGCTTCGTCACCCGCGCCCTGCAAAATGGACTCGACCATGCCACGCAGCTTGTGGCTCTTCTCCGGGATGTGTTCGAGGCGGGCGGACTCGTCGAGTCCTCGTTCTATGCCTACTGCCTAGCGATCGCGGGAGGGGTTCTGTCGATCGCGTCACAGGAGGAGCATCAGAGTCTTTCTTGTCGGCCTTCGGAAATGTTGGAGCGTTTCCAGGATGCTGTTGATATGCTCGATCGGTTAGCCCAAGTCTGGACCCATGCCGCTTACATGGTATGTCAATTATACCCACTATAAGGTAATCACCACTAACCACTTTGATGGAATTAGTCCATCCGCCTGCGTGATTTCCACGCCCAGCGCCACGACTTAAGTAGCGTTCTCGACCCAACCACCCCACCGAGCGATCTGGATCCCATGTCCGACGAGACCCTGTGGTCCATGCTCGAATATTCGACCCTGGGCAGCAATCCGCGCAAGACATCGAGTGCGTCCGGCTCGGATGTCCCCAGTATCCCCTTGTCTACATTCTGGGATCTGGGGTCGAATATGCCGATCTCGCCATCATCTCCGAGTTTAGGCCTGAGCCACGCGGATATGTTTCGGGGTCTATCGCCGGCTCTACGACTGAATGAAGTGAACTTCCTGTGAATTATAGGATGCCGAGGACAGAACTCATTTGCTGAGGAATTCTCGATGCATCGGATTGCTCTCAATCCGGCCGGACCGGGTGGCTTTTCCGGGCCGCTTGGGTCCTTGTACCACCATTTCTGCTAGGGATAAGGAGGACCATATGCCAAATTTCTTGGGTTCCCGTTTTTTTTTTACCTTTCTTTGTTTCTTTCGTTGTCTTTTTTTTTTCTTTTTCTTTTTTTTTTTTTTTTTTTTTTTTTTTTTTTTTTTTTTTTTTTTTCTTTTTGTTCTTCCCCGGATGAAGGGGTAGAACACTTTTCAAAATGACAACCAAGAACCAACTCTCACCATGGGAGGCCATGGCCTCAGGCACCACAGACGGCATCTTAGCGAATGTGATTGTGTGTCCACTGGACAAGTGAGTATCAATGCTCTCTTTTCCCGTCCCCGAATTCATCGCGTTCTAATTACCCCAGAGACTATTTTTAAATATCTTCTAGCATCAATCAAAACAAAACTACAAGTCCAAGTCCAACACCGCCAAAGAACCACTCGAAGCGAGGAAAAGGGCGAACCGAACGGTCCACCCCTCTCCCCACCAAGCTATGACTCTTTTATCTCAGCCGTAACCCACATTATCCAGAAAGAGGGGCTCCCCGGCCTCTACCGTGGCTTGAGCAGCTCCATCCTCAACACCGCCTTCATGAACTTCGCCTACTTTTACTGGTCGACCCATGCGCGGACTGCATACCAGAGGTTCTTCCGGGGATTTCATAACCCCGGGGAGACCAATATTGTGACGGAACTGCTTCTCAGAGCGATAGGGAGCGCAATGGCGCAACGGTGAACAAATCCCATTGCCGTCATTGTGACCAGACAATAGACCCGCCGCGCGAGCGACGATGCCAAGTCGATGGTCGCGGAGCTGCGCGAGATTGTTTGCATCGAGGACGGCTGGACGGGACTGTGGCGCGGGTGAGAGCAGTGGATGCATTTTGTATGTTCATTCTTCTCCGTGTGCTACGATGATTAGTTGCTAAGGGAGGGTAGTGCTTGGGGCGTTGTCAAAAGTTGCTGCAACCGTTGTCACGCACCCTTTGATTGTCGCGAAGACGATGCTGCTGTCTAAGACGCCCAAGGTTGCACAAGGGGCTGGGGCCGCAGATTGTCAAGGGGTTTTTGATGCAGGGATTGATGATGATGATGCTCAAGGAACGGCGGGCTCACTTGCAGTGTGCTTGGCTATGCCGAATAAATATACTGATGTGATTGTAGGGTGGATTTACTTCTCGGGCTTGTTTTGCTGTCGTTTGGGAAGCGGTGTCTGCGGGCGTCATTTGAGACATGAGGTGTAATGCTATGAATGATATATGGTTCACTTGTACCCTGTGTGCTGAATATAGTACAATTGTAGATGACCTATCGTGTAGATATACCTAGCGTCGTGCCTCAATAAGTCCGTACAACTCCCAGTCCTCAACCCCAGACTTCATGCTAATTGCGGGGAAATGGGCCAGCCTCGGAACCAGCACGGGATCGGACCGAGCAGCGGACCGATATTCGACCGGGCAGCCAATTAGGCTTATCGGACCGAGACGGTATTCCCACTTGTAAGTGAGCATCTACTCGCATTACCCAAGGACGACAGACTGATTGAGCCCCCAGAACCTGACCATCCCCCAGCATATACAATTTCCATTCCCTCAATCCATCCTACAAAGGCCACGGTGACCCACCTAAACGACAAAACGTACCACCCGTATCCGGCCCGCACCCGACTACCACTTCCTGCCGAAAGCGCACCCATAAGTATAATCAAAGTATACAAACGCACCCAGTCCAACCTCTCGACAGATTCCCATATAGTACCTCCCTCCCCTTGCCTCATTCCCGCAAGAACGCCAAACCCACCTGAACTAGTGAATCGCTTCCAAAACCCAACTACGAGCACAAAATGTCCCTAGCAGGCACTCCCTTCGCCGACCCCCTCTGGCTCACCCGCCCCCTCACCAACAGTCCCTACTACACCCCCTCCCACCACCGCCTTCAGCGCGAAGTCCGGGACTATGTAGACACGCACATCGCCCCGTTCTGCGACGAATGGGAAGCGCAAGGCTTCGTCCCGCCCGAGGTGCGTCCCTATCCATCCATCCATCCATCCATCCGAACTACAACACTAAATCCAAAGAACAGGCCCAACAATATCACGCGAAAAAGGGCTACACCGCTGCGGGAATCTATCCCCTCGCCACTGCCCACATTCAGCAATCCAACCAACGCCTCCCTGCCGACATTCCCGCCTCCCAATGGGACGCCTTCCATGACTTGATCGTAATCGACGAGCTGGCGCGCTGCGGATACCTCGGCGTAGTGTGGGCGCTTGGGTGCGGAAACGCGATCGGGGCGCCACCCGTCGTGCAGTTCGGGAATGCCGAGCAGAAAGAACGGTTCCTGGGACCGCTGGTACGTGGGGAGGTGCGGTTTTGTCTCGGGGTTACGGAGCCGGATGGTATGTTTCCCCCCCTGCCTTTCTCTATCTGGTAATTCGGGGAGTGGGGATGCTGACTTTTGCGGGATGGGATGTATACAACAGCGGGTTCAGATGTCGCGGGAATCACCACGACGGCGGAGCGGCGTGGCGACGTGTATGTGGTGAATGGAGCGAAGAAGTGGATCACGAATGGGATTTTCGCGGATTATTGTACGGCAGCGGTGCGGACCGGGGGCCCGGGGATTGCGGGCATTTCGGCGTTAGTCATTCCGTTGAAGGGGACGCCGGGGGTGACATGTCGAAAGATACGCAATTCGGGGGTGGAGGCTAGTGGTATGTTTTCTTTGCGACTAGAGTGGCTAAGAAAGGGGAGATTGACTTTTAACAGGTTCCACGTATATCGAGTTCGATCAGGTTGAGGTCCCCGTGGCAAATCTGCTCGGGGAGGAGAATAAGGGTTTTCCTATCATTATGAATAGTGAGTTATCTCCTTTTTCTCTCTCTCTCTCTCTCTCTCGTTGGCATAAGTGAAGGGCAGTTAACTGATGGGATAATAGACTTCAATCATGAACGGTTGTGGTTGGCTTGTACTTCGCTGCGCATGGCACGGGTCTGTGCGGAGGATGCGTACAAGCATGCGATCACGCGGGAGACCTTTGGGAAGAAGCTCATTGAAAATCAGGTTATTCGCGCCAAGTTCAGTGCGATGGGTCGGAGTCTGGATTCGGCCTATGCCTGGATGGAGCAGTTGGTCTACATGGCGGATACGGCGCGCAAGGAAGGCCGTGACCTGGCCATGGGAGGATTGTTTGCGAATCTGAAGGTATTGGCGGGTAGAACCTTGGAGATGGTCAATCGAGAGGCACAGCAGGTGATGGGAGGCTTGGGGTACTCGAAGAATGGTCGGGGATCGCGGATTGAGCAGATCAGTAGGGATGTTCGAGTCATGGTGGTCGGCGGTGGCAGTGAGGAGATTCTGTCCGATTTGGCGATTAACCAGGAGATCAAGGCTCTAGCCAGGATGGGACAGAGTAAGTTATAATTCATATAGTTCGTCACTTAGTGTAACTATATCATGCGCTGCTGCTGGTCAGCGAGTCTTGTGTCACTTCAGGATTGAGTTCTCCATGGTGCAGCTCCGTTGAATAGGCCCTTGAACGACAATCTTAGAGATACATAATGCTCCAATCGCGTCTCTCCTCTGCTGGTGTCGTTTCGTCCTGACAGATTGTTTCTTTACATCTTACCCTATGAAGGTTCAAAAGGCCGCTAGGAGATCACAAATACTTGAAATGCGCACCAAGAATATGTATCTATCATATCTCAACACCAAACCAGCTATAAACATACATACAAAAAATTATACAACCGAACAAAGGACCTTTCCCTCCTCCACCGCATCTCCCTTCCGCCACTCCGTCTGGAAAGCCCCGTCCACCGCCACGGAGATGCTCAACTCCATCTTCATACTCTCAATCACCATGACTACCTGCCCCGCCTTCACTGGATCTCCATTCTTGTTTTCGATCGATAAAATCTTACACGGCATCGGCGCAGTGACCGTACGCTTCCCCGCCTCTTCGGCTGTTGCATCCCTCCTTTGACTCTCCGCAAACGAGAGCAGGCTGTCCCGCTGAAATTCCATGTATGTCCCAAGTGATGGGAAGTGGCAGTAGATTCTTTGAGAACGGTCGACCATTCCGGTGGCTGTTCCAGGGGAAGGAACAGCGACGTGGGCAACAATTCTGCGCCCATCAATGGATACTTCGATGGTGAAGGTGGTGGATGGACTTGATGGGTCTGAAGAGTTCTCGATGGGTCGCCAGGAGTCTACCGAAATGGCTTTCGATGGGACAGCTTTGGTGGATCCGTTACGGAGAGTGTTGCTGAGGGTATTGTATTGGGCTGTGGCGGAGCTGGATCCCTTCTGGGCTGGCGTAGGGACGAGTCGCGCATGTTGCAGGCTGGGGGACTGCCCTGCTGCCGGTGGATCCCAGACACAGATGCTCGAGGTCTCGGCCTGAGGACCGGTGATGGTCGTGATCACGTCACAGTGGATGTTGACTGGATCGCAGTGCTGATTGCGGAACTGCCTGCGGATGTGCTGGAATGGCCGCGCACGAGTATTTGCCGACGCGGCCAAACTTCGAATCACCAGGCTAGGGATAAAGGGGAGACACTCCTGCAGCGGCACCTCGGGAAACTGCAGCAACTGCTCCAAATTCGCTGCAATAAATGCAGTCGTATACGTCGGCTTCCGGAACTCGGGACTCAGCAGACAGCGCTGCAGGAAGAGCTGATTCGTCTTGACCCCAACACAGCCCGTCTGGGCCAGCACGCGACTCATCTTCTCAATCGCCAGCGCGCGCGTCGGCGCCCAGACAACGATCTTAGCGATCATCGAATCGAAGTAAATGGAAACCTCGGCCCCGGTCTGGATCGCCGTCTCATAGCGCACATCCCGTCCCGGGCCCAAAACCCCGTCCGCCGGCCGCCACAGCTGAATCCTCCCATGCTCCGGAAAGAAGTTGTTCTTCGGGTCTTCGGCACAAAGACGACACTCAATCGCATGGCCTTGCGCTGGAGTGGTCAGTTTGCCTCCCTCCAACCCCGGCAAATCCTTTAACTTGCCCCCGGCCGCGACATATACCTGCAACGCCACCAAATCCCACCCCATCACCTCCTCCGTGATCGGATGCTCCACCTGCAACCGAGCATTTACCTCGAGAAAGTAAAACCGGCGCGTCTGCACATCCACCACAAACTCGACCGTTCCCGCCCCGGCATACTCGATCAGCGTCCCGATCCTGACCGCGGTATCACACATCTCCCGCCGCATCTCATCCGTCAGAAACCCACACGGCGTCTCCTCCACGACCTTCTGATGCCGTCTCTGCACCGAACAATCGCGCTCTCCAAACGCAATGACCGTCCCATCCTGGTCTCCAAAGATCTGGATCTCCACATGCTTGGCGGCCGCGATGTATTTCTCGAGAATACAGTCACTTTGCCCGAATGCCCGCTCCGCTTCGGATTGCGCTCTCCTCAACTCCGATTCGAACTGGGAGGGCTCCTGGACAATCCGCATCCCCTTTCCTCCGCCGCCGGCCGAGGCTTTCACGATCACGGGGAATCCAATCTCCGTGGCGGCGCTGATCAGGTCAGCCGGGGTCTGGCTCGTGCCGACGAAGCCGGGGATTAGGGGGACCGAGGGTGCGTGCGTGCGAAGGTAGCTCTTGGCGGCGCGTTTGTCCCCGAGCGAGGTGAGAGCGGTGGTGCTTGGGCCGAGGAAGATGAGGCCGGCGTCGCGCACGGCGGTCGCGAAGGCTGCGTTCTCGCTGAGGTAGCCGTAGCCTGGGTGGATGGCATCGGACTGGGTTGCGAGGGCGGTGCGGATGAGGAGGGGGATGTTGAGGAAGGGGTTACTTGGGGTGTTGTTGCTTGGTTCTTGTGGTCCGGGGGATTCGTCGGTACTGGAATTCAGGGAGCCCAGGCAGATGGCTGTGTCTGCTTCACGGATGTGACGGGATGTGGAGTCTCTGGTTTTGGAAGATAATCAGGTTGTGCCCGAGAGGGGGGATTGATGGTGGGACTGGGCTTACTCTGTAACGTAGACGGCCACGGTGCTGATATTGAGTTTTCGACAGGTCTGTATGATGCGTACGGCAATTTCTCCGCGGTTGGCAATTAGGAGGCGTTGGATGATGGGGCGGCCAGTGGTCGGGTCAACGGGGGGCGAGGCCACGTAGAGTGGGGGTCGCGAGGGGGAGGCATGTTGCGCGAATGGGCTTTGGGAGACGATCATCTTATTGCTGCAAACCGTTGTTTGTTCAAGAGTTTGCAGATGGTTTATCATGAGGTAGGGAGGAGGTTAAGGTGAGAGGAAGAAGGTGGTTTACATTCCAGATAAGGGATTCCAGGCAGCGTTCCGTGTTCCGCTCGCTCGAGGTTATCCGAATGGATAAGTTAGGGTTGGCTGAACGTCTGTCTGGCTTTGCTTTCCCCGCATCGGACCGCTTGTCCGCTGCCCGCCGGTGTGGATCAAGTCGGTCCGTTGGTCACATTGGGGCACAGAAGTCCTGCAGTCTAGTGAATGAATAGCCGTTTCATCAATCCATCAATCTAAGACGGTAGTAGAATTATTCCTGGTACATTCTAGTTCTATGTCAATACTATCAATTCAAAGGGTCGGTTAGCAGCATGAAAAAGTAGCCTTTGTACAGACCCAATTCCAATCACTCTGTTCTTCTGGGCAACATATACCTAGTAATGCCAATATTACATGTACCGTAGAGAGCTCCACCAGGACATAACTGACTCGTTTCACTATATTATTTCTGTGGACAAACCAAATTGTAGATACTATAACGAGAGAGAGGTGCTCCCTCACGCTTAATCAAGTGTCCCTCACCTGCGCACACCTTGGAATAGACTGCAAAACTAACAAGTCGAGTGAACGACAGACTCTTCTCCCCCATACAACTTTAGATCCTCGCCAACAATCGATGGCCCCCCGCCCCTTTAATCCCAGCGCCCCTTACAACCTCCAAACACATCCCCACCACATCTCTTGTATCCCGGGGATCAATCACCCCATCGTCCACCAACGCCCCACTCGTCGCATAACAGTCCGCATCGGCTTGCACGCCCGCCCGGAACCGCTCCACCCGCGCCCGCAACTCCTCGGGCTCCAGCACCTTCCCTGTGGATGCTGCACTGCTCCGCTGCACGCTCTCCATCACGCCGGCCAGCTGCTCCGGCCCCATCACGCTGCACCGGCCACTAGGCCAGGTGAACAGGAACCGGGGTCCGTAGGCCCGGCCGCACATGGCGTAGTTTCCGGCCCCGTAGGAGGCGCCCAGGATGATGGAGATGTGCGGGACGGTCGAGGTGGAGACGGCGGCCACTAGTTGCGCGCCGGTGCGAATGATGCCGGCGTGCTCGGCTTTGGCACCGACCATGAAGCCAGTTACGTTGTGTAAGAAGAGCAGGGGGTGGTTTCTGTTGAATATCCAAGTTTGTTAGTGGGGGGGGTTTATGTTCGGGGCCGGGTGAGGCTTACTGTTGGTTGCACATGCGGATGAATTGCGCGCCTTTCGCGGCTTCGGTTGGGTTTATGACTGGGTGCTGGTTGGCGATGATGCCAACTTGGATCCCTGGTTTGGTCGCCGGGTTAGTGCTGCTTCTCCGCTGGGGAATGCTGGGGGGGGGGGGGGGGGGAACGTGAGGGAAAGGCTGTGTTTACCGTAGAAGTGCGCCCAGCCGGTGATCATATTGCGTCCGTATTCCGGCTTGAATTCCGACAGTCGCGAGTCGTCGGTCAACCGCAGTAGGACCTCGCGCATGTCAAAAGGCTTTCGAATATCGGGGTTCACCAGGCTCAGGAGGTCGTCGACAGGGTATCTGGGGGGTAGGGGCTCGATGGTGTCGATGACCCCCTTGGGTGATGGGATGTGCAGGGTCGCTACCCACTCGCGGGCTTTGCGGATGGCTTCCAGCCTGCCAATGGTGGATTAACTCATTTTGCTCGATGGCGAGGGGAAACATCGCACATACTCATCTGTCGCAATCTGATCTGCAAGCCCAGTCGTCGTGGCATGTACCCTCGCCCCGCCCAACGCCTCCGCTTCGATTATCTCCCCAGTGGCCATTTTCACCAGCGGCGGCCCCGCCAGAAACGCCTGCCCTTGGTTCTCGACAAAGATGGTGTAATCGGAGAGCGCGGGGTGATAGGCGCCCCCGGCCGTCGAGGAGCCAAAGACGATCGCGCAGGAGGGTTTGCCATGCTGGGTACGCACGGCGAGATCCCGAAATAGCTGACCTCCTTTATGGAAGACTCGGAATTGTTGCGGGAGGAAGACACCAGCCTGGGATGATGCAATCAGTTTGGTACTTGCTGCGAGAAAGGTGATGGGGTGGTACCGATTGTACTAGGGAAATGAGTGGCAAATCGTTCTGGAAGGCTATTTCCAAAATTCGGTTCGTTTTGAGCACTGAACGAGATGGTTAGTGTGTTTCTCAGGCTTGACTACTTTGGGGACAAACCTGTCATCTCGTTCCAGGCCCCGCCGCTCTGGGTTGGGATATGTGACATGAGCATACATGGTCGGCCGCTATAGAGTAAGTATAAAGACTGATAGGAATAGCGAACCTAGAAAGCGTACCTAACATTCCCAATCCCCGCGATCAAATTCGCGCATGGCGTTGAATCGGGGTTCCTATAGCCGGCGAAGGCACCGATCTCTAGAAAGGGCGAGTCCTGGTCCAATAAGAGGGAAATACGATCCCGGGCTGCTCGGTTGTCAGCTTAGGTGGACGGTAAGAATGAGTTATACCTACGGAGTAATTGCCCCCGTTTTTGATGTCGTGCCAGAGACACATCCTTGCCCTCAATCGAGACTTGTTCTAGGGCCTCCTCAAATTGGTCTAGAACAGTTTTCCATGTTTCCTGGTTGGCTCGATAGCGCGGATGGTTGAGGTTAATCTTGGATTGAAGAGGTGGGAAGGAGGATTGAGTTGCCATAATGATATCCAGAGAAAACGTTGATTTTTTCTTTGTCAAAGTAAGAGCAGTCTTAGTGAATTGGACAAAATGGCGGGGGGGAAATGAAATACTAGAGATGGCCATGCTGTGTGGGGAATGATTGCCTTTCGGACCGATGCCTTTGGTTGATCCCGCTCGCAGGTCCGCAGCCCGTCATGTCAGTGCAGCAGCGGAGTGCGGGGATCGTGGACAGGGGATTTGAATAATGCGATTTAGTTATATTTATATCGCCCTTGGATAGAGGATTCTTCTCGATAGGCAATTTCTCTTACTTTCCCACTTCAGCTGTTCCCCTCATAGAGATACCCACGCACACAACGATGACTCCCCCTCTCGCTATAGTCCACGGCCCGACCGAGCCTGCCCTCTGGCACAAGACGCTGAGCGAGCTCATCGACGAGCAAGCAGCTCAGTACGGCTCTAAGGAGGCGGTAGTTGTGCCGTGGCAGTCTGTCCGGCTCAGCTACAGTCAACTGGCGGACAGAAGCCGTGTGCTCGGCCAGGCCATGCTCAATATGGGGTTGCGTCCAGGTGACTGCGTGGGCATCATGGCGGGCAACTGTTACCAATACATCGAAGTCTTTCTCGGCGGTGGTCGCATTGGGTGTCCCGTGGTGGTCTTGAACAATACTTATACCCCGGGGGAATTGACCAGAGCTGTTCACCAGAGCTGTACGGCTTCTTGCTCCTCCCCCGATCTCGCCCAGTGCCAGCTAGGGTTAACATCCTACCAGCATGCAAACTAGTCTTCATCAGCTCGGCCATCAGCAGCAGAAGCCTATCAGACCACATCCACGCTCTTCGAGGCAAAGAATCACTGAATTCAGAGCTTCCCGAGCTCCGTCGGATTGTGCTGATCGGAGACGGCATCTCCAGCAGCCAAACGGGCATCGACCTTCAGCCCTACGATGTCTTTACTAGCACTGCCCATCCCAACCCCGCCGAACAAGCTGCCATCGCGCGCACCATCTCCCCCGAGGACGTCCTCAACCTCCAATTCACCTCCGGTAATCCTCAATAATGATTTTCTCCCATCGCACAAGTCCGTTTCCACTCACAGATATCAAAGGAACCACCGGCTCCCCTAAAGCTGCCATGTTAACGCACACGTAACCCGCCCCTCTCTAAAACACTCCCCTCTCCCCCCTCCAACACATCGCTCTCTGGATATAAACTAATCCTTTTGGAAACGAATGAAGAAACCTCATAAACGACGCCCGCTTCGTCGGCCAACGTTTAGCCCTCACGCCGAAGGATAAAGTCCTTACCCCACCTCCCCTATTCCACTGCTTTGGTCTAGTCCTTGGCTTTTTGTCCTCATTTATCCACGGCAGCACTATAATTCTTCCGTCCGCCAGCTTCTCTGCTCCTAGATGTGTGGAGGCACTCCTTGCCGAACACGCAACGGTGATCCTCGGCGTGCCAACCATGTTCCTCGCCTTCTTGGAGGTACTCGCCAAAACCGGTACTACCCCATCATCCCTACGAGTCGCGCTCGGCGCCGGCTCTCCCGTCTCCCCGACGCTTGTAAGCCGTCTCCAGACGGAGATGGGGATCCCGAATGTGCTGATCGCGTACGGGATGACGGAGACGAGTCCGGTGACGTTTATGACGTGTCTGAGCGATGATGCTGAGAAAGGGCTCAATACCGTCGGGCGAGTGTTGCCGCATATCTCGGCGAAGGTGGTGGATCACACCGGTGCCGTGGTTGCACGGGGGGTGCGGGGGGAATTGTGTACAGCGGGATTTGCGGTGCAGAAGGGATACTGGCAGAACGCCCAGAAGACAGCAGAGGTGATGCGGAGGGATGAGCAGGGGGTGCTGTGGATGTGGACGGGGGATGAGGTGGTGATGGATGCGGACGGGTTTGTGGCTGTTACCGGACGGATCAAGGATTTGATTATTCGGGGTACGTATGCTTCTCTTCTTGGTTTGGGTTGTTGTGAATTTGCTTTCTTTAATGAGTACTGCTGATCACCAGAGACACCAAACATATAGGAGGAGAGAATATCTTCCCCCGTGAGATCGAGGAGCGGTTGACGACGCATCCTTCCATCAGTGAGGCCAGTGTGGTCGGGATCAAGGATGAGCGGTATGGGGAAGTGGTTGGGGCGTTTCTGAAGGGCCGTGCGAAAGTCAGTCACGATGAACTCCGACACTATGTGAGTCAGACGCTGGGGCGGCATAAGGCGCCCCAGCATATCTTCTGGATCGGCGATGCTGGCGTCGGCGCGGATTTCCCCAAGACCGGCAGTGGGAAACATCAGAAACATATCCTGCGTGAGTTGGGGAATCGCTTGGTGCGAACGAGGGAGGGAAACCGGGCGAGGTTGTAGATGTCGAAGAAATACAATATACTAGGACAATAGTCGTCACTCACATGTTCAGTGTGAGAGAAGCAGTCAGTCGGAGGTCCGAATAAGAAAGTAGAATGAATCCTTTTTTTTATTGACAAAGTAGAAAAAAAAAAAAAAAAAAACAAAAATCATTCCTATTCCTCCTTGCAGTGGGCTACTCGTGCCAATTTGCAATAACCCTCCTTCTGCCGGCAATAAAATGATCACATGGAACTGGCAGGGTTCGAACCGTCAACCACCTAGATTAGGCTTAGCTTGCCTACGGCCAATCAGATTACTCTAATTGTAAGAAAACAGACCTATTGTATATAAATTATAAGCTCTTATTGATTAGTACTAGGATTCAGCTTCATAGACAGAGCTCTAAGCTGTCTATATATTATACTATATTATTATTTTAGTATAAGATCCTAACTACTAGACTTTAATTATGTCACGGTGCAACCCCAGAGGACCTACCCGCCCTGTTCGACCTAACCGACCTGATCAACCTGCTTAACCCTTCCTACCCCTTGACCGCCCTGCACGTGATCCACAACCCCCTTAACCTCCTTCCCGCTCCTGATTCTGCTTGTAGCTCTTTGAGCTACGTCTTGTCTATGAACCTGAGGATAGCTTGACTGAGTAGCTAGAAGATAGAATCCAGAAGACTTATATTGAGAGATCTCCAGCCAGAACTGCTAGTCCTACCACCTCGCCTGTGATTAAGCCAGCGAACCATCCCGCACCTTGACAAATTATATACTTCTCTAAATTCCAGCTAAAGTAGTTCTATATAGTAAGATAGACTATAGTAATTATTACTTAGACTTACAGTTACTACAGCTAGAATAAGTAGTCCTCACAGTTCCTACTACATATATATAAGCAAGTAAGACAGTCCTTATGGTGCTAATAAGTAAATAAGCAAGCAAGGTTAAGAAAGCGGTATACTAGGCGGTCAGGACCTCAAGCAGCGGTGGGAGTCATTGCAAATTGGCACGAGTAGCTTGCCGTATTGCATCACCCCAAACAGCATCGGTCCGCCAGTCCGTGGGGTAGAGAACACCCGGCGGTCCGAGAGACAACCAGTTCCCCACATACTTTACCACCGCCAGTCTATAGCTAGGGTAGATATATGTAGGAAATAATGCAGCACAAACTCTAGCGGACTGGAAGTTGTTATTGCCTGAAATCTATAGACTGAACTCAAAGACAAAAACATGCCCTCGCCAACAGTCCGTATTGTGGAAGTTGGCCCGCGCGACGGCCTCCAAAACATCCCCACGCAGATTCCCACCGCAACCAAGCTCGACTTAATCCACCGGCTTCACCAAACCGGTCTAAAGACGATCGAGCTGACCTCGATCGTCTCCCCACGCCACATTCCCCAGCTCGCTGACTGCAAGGATCTCCTTCAACACCCCTCTATCCGGGCATTAGGCCACGACAACAACCCTGACCTTCGGCTCCCGGTACTAGTCCCCAATCTCAAGGGTTTAGAAATCGCACAATCCCTCCAAGTAAGAGAGATCGCTGTTTTCGTCAGCGCGACGGAAGGGTTCAGCCGGGCCAATATCAATTGTTCGGTGGAGGTTGGACTTGCGAGGGCGCGGGAGGTGGTCGGGCGGGCAGTAAAGGATGGGTTGGTTGTACGAGGGTATGGTTCTTGGATCCTTGGAATCCTCACTGAATCCCCCCTTTTTCGCTATGGAACTTATACTCAATTCAGGCTGATAAGGTTCCAGATACGTCTCCTGCATCTTCTCCGATCCCTACGACGGACCCACCTCACCCGACGCGGTGCTCCGCTGCGTGCAAGCCCTCCTTCAAGCGGGATGCTACGAAGTTAGCCTCGGCGACACCCTAGGCGTCGGGACCCCCGCGAAAGTCCGCCGTCTCCTGGACTATCTCACGAACTCCGGTGGTATTCCCATTGGTGCCTTGGCCGGCCACTTCCACGATACCTACGGCCAGGCGGTGGCCAACGTCTGGGAGGCGTATACCTGTGGTGTACGCGTCTTTGATAGCAGTGTCGCGGGGCTGGGTGGGTGTCCGTTCGCGCCCGGAGCCAAGGGCAACGTCGCCACTGAGGACGTGGTTTATATGTTCCAAGAGGCTGGGATCGAGACAGGGGTCGATCTGGCCCGGTTAGTCGAGACGGGGTTCTGGATCGCGAAGCAGCTCCCCGCTGGAGAGCATGGGAGTCGGGCTGGAGCTGCGCTGGCGGCTAAGACTGCTGCGGAGTCGTCGCCGGCAGCCTCTCGGCAGTCGTCGAAGGCACAGCAGGCGCAGGGACAGGGACAGGCGCTGTCACCGGCTTTGCAATGGGCTTTGATTGTTGACGCCGAGGGGATGCGGCTGTTTCGCTGCGGGGTTAATTTGAAGGTCGTGCTGAATCGTCCACAGAATGGAAATGCGTTGACCGCTGCGATGATTGCGGAGTTGCGGTCGGTGATAGATTCTGCGAGTTCGGATCCAGCGGTGTCAAGGGTTATCATTACGGGTACTGAGAGGTTCTTCTGTACGGGGATGGACTTGGGGAAAGGGAGTACTTCGGTGGCGCAGGGGGTGGAGAGCAGCGAGGCGCAATTTACAAGGCTGACGGAGCTGTTCGAGGTAATTGATCAGTGTCCGAAGGTGACTATCGCTTGTTTGAATGGGCCGGCGTTTGGCGGCGGGGTTGGACTAGCGTTTGCCTGTGATATTCGTCTCTGCACCAAGGCTGCTACTGTCACGCTGAGCGAGGGAAAGCTGGGTCTTTGTCCCGCAACCATCTCGAAGTATATTATCCGGGAATGGGGGGTGGCGTTTTCGCGTGAGGCAATGCTCTCTGCTCGTCCGGTCAAGCCTCAGCAGCTGTATTCGCTGGGCCTCGTCGCTGAGGTCGCGGAGAATCAAGAAGCCCTAGACAAGCAGCTAGATACCTTGTTGATACGCCTGCGCCGGGTCTCTCCCAATGCATCTCGCATGTCGAAGGATTTGGTCAATCTCGCCTGGAAGCACGCGGGCAAAGACGAACAGGCATCGGGAATCAAGGCACTCTTCCAGGAGATGATGCGATCCGATGGCGATGGCGCCCATGGAGTGCGTGAGTTCCAGTCCGGTCGGCCGGTAGATTGGGACGCTTACAGTCAGAAGACCAAGAGAACTCCCAAGGCCAGATTGTGAGGTGCAATTGCTTGTCTCATTTCTGTTTTTATCACGATGTCCCCGTTGAATGTGATGTGACAGCGGACACAGTACTGATAATGCATAGTCTGAGTCCCCGATCCATCCTGTACTCCTATCCTGACGCGGGGAGGGGGACTTCGGGCATCACATACCTGCATGACTGTAAATGAAATGATTTCCCTTCGCAGTTATCTGCGAAAGTTGGAAGGGCTGGTTTAGCCCTTACAACGAGATATAGTAGATAGATCTTAGTATGAAGAACAGTTAAGATAGTTAATTATCTGATTTTTGACTATACTGTAGTTAGGTATAAAAATTCCCTTAACTTGACCATAACCTGGCGGTCAGGTATAAAATTTCCAATTAACCTGACCTGACTTGGCCGTTAGCGACTCTAGTCAAAGCAGCATATTTAAACCCTTTATCCAGTAGTAAAATAGGCTATTCAGTATCTGCGGTGGTCAGCACTATTCTTGGCTTGAATCCTAAGATAATCACATCAGTCTTAGAATAGAAGCTAGCTGAAGCTCGGAGAAAAAGATATTATAGACTACTAGCTTTTCTATAAATAAGAAATAGTCATTAACAACAAAGTAGATCAACCTATAATCCAAAAGATCTCATTAGCGAAAATAATGTTAGCATGATAAGTAAATTAAAGTATATCTATCCATTAATCCACTTTGTGCTTCGAAAATTCTCTGATATGAATAATCTTTGAGGAATTCTTACTTTTTCTTAGCAATAAGAGTAGAACCAGATATTTCGTAGATGAAGTATTCTCGGAATTTTATCCATAGAGATCCAGATATAAAAACAGGCAGATGGCTAATCTAAGGCTGATGCTGGACGCTTACATCGTAGTCAGTTCGATTTGGCGTGACTTCTGATTTCTTGACGTCGTGGGTTGGCCATCGGGTGTAGCTGCTCGCGGATGAGCCTTAGGAAGACCATGTATCTGTGGGTAGGATATGTTAAGGGTAGAATAAATCTGATCAACCGTGATAGCTGGACAAACAGCTTTTGATGCACACTAGGAAAGATAGCGAATGCAGGAGGCTGCACATAGGCAACAGCTTTACGCAACATTGGCACTCGCTTATTTGTGATATCATATCAAGAAGTTGGCTCACTTGAACTATCAATTCTGCTATTGTGTAAAATCCCATGATCGTATGTTCGAAGGGAGCAATATATACCTCGAGAAATTTACTTTCCGTGCCAGGTGATGCTTTTTTCCTCCAAGAATTCCTCCAACCCCCAGAGTGCGTTCTGCCTGCCCCAGCCGCTGGCTTTGAGGCCTCCCTGGGGACCAGTTGCTGTAATTTGCGTCAGCAAGAATGTCTTACATAGCAGGTATGGCAACAAGCACTTACGGCTAACATAGACCGTTTCCCAATTGAGATGTACCTGTCCATACTCAAGTTGCCGCCCGAGGCGCATACCACGCTCAAGGTCGGCCGTATGAATAGCAGCGTTCAGGCCAAAGGCAGACCGATTCGCCAGCCTGATAGCCTCTTCATCTGTATCAACGACATAGAGACTGGCGCTCGGCCCGAAAGTTTCCTCATCCACAATTCGTAGATCATCAGGATTTGTTGCCGGATCAATCGCCACAATAGCAGGTACCAGGGAGTTAGGATGGCCCGATCTATAGGCTGCATCCCCGACGATAAATTGCTGACCCTTACTCTTTGCTTCTTGCAAAACCTCCAAGGCGTGGCTCGCAATGCCTTCCGAGACTGCAGTCCCGGCAAAATCTTGAGCTTCAAGGGCTTGAACGGCTGCAACTAAGGCCTTTGTAAAGGGTTCTGCAACTTTTCTTTGAACAATTATACGCTCTGTGCTGAAGCAAATCTGGCCATGATGCATAAGAGCACCTCGCGCACATCTTTCTGCAGCTTTTTGAAGGTCTGCATCATCAAGAACAATTGCGGGGCATTTACCTCCCAATTCTAGAAGAACCGGTTTCAGGTACCTTGCAGCCGTGGCAGTAATGATCTTGCCTACGCCTGGAGAACCGATAAAGTCAATCTTCCGGATATGTTTGTTAGCAATGATATATTCAGTTACTTCTGAAGCGTCAGGTCGTGCCGCGCAGAGAAAGTTGATAACGCCAGGAGGAGCACCGGCCGCAGTAAAGACATCTGCAATCAGACTATGTGTATAGGGGCAGAGCTCCGAGGCTTTCAAAACGGCTGTGCAGCCGGCACCAATAGCTGCCGCAAGTGCCCGTGTGCACAGGTTGAGCGCCGCATTCCACCTCAATTTAGATTGAGTCAGTATATCCCGATATGTTTTATGTACCCTGTAAAGTCTGGAACTCTCACTTACGGAGGTATGATCAAAACCGGGCCGATAGCTTCCTTAAAAACAAATGCCATTGTTCCTGGTTTGTCATTCGGGGGAATGGTTCCTTTGATACTGGACACAGCCGAGGCAATCTCTTGAACATATTTGGCAGTTGTTCGTACATTGTGTCTCGACCAGAGTAGTCCACTGCTGGTTTCCAGCTGCTGAACTCGAATGAATTCTTCTTCCCGCTCCAGGAGAAGGTTGGCAACTCGCTCAAGGAGGGTTCTTCGCTGCTCAACGCCCGCAATTTTCCACGGGGTGTTTCCCTCTAAGCCATGAGCAAAAGCCTGCCAAGCTGCATCGCAAGCAGCAGAGCAATCCGAAGTTGTTGCCGACTGGAAATAGTGCACAGTTTCATTGGTCTTCGCCGAAATGACTGGATGGACTTGGGACTCTTGAAAAGGAAGTTGCTTTGCGGCTGCAACAAGCGGCACGACACTGCGACCGTCTGAAGTAATATGAAAAGACATGATAAGTAAGTTAAGGACAACTATGGTCGAGGTATGTGTGAGTGTTGACGAAATCTCATTTGGATTGTTGCAAGCACCAGAAGCTCTGTTTTAAAAGGCAACTAACTTGTCCTGCAACTCCCGCGTGACATCATATCAGCAAGGTTCAGGCATCGGAATCCCCGTGCCATTGCCAGTCGCGGCATGTGTAACAAGAATGTCGATCGGAAATCTCGGCAGAGAGTGCTGTGCACCAACCCCGTAACAATAACCTCGTTTGAGCAACGATACTAAACTAAAGCTACGGTGCCGAAGGTGACCGCATGATACGCTAAGAACCATTACGGGAGAACCGGATAACCCGAGTTCCAGGGATGAATGCGGCGATCTTGGGCCCGCTCCGGTCGCTAATAGAACGTTGTGGGCCTCGGACTTAAGAAGATCGGAGCCCCGAATATCCGCAGTCACAAGATAGAATGGAGGAATCAAATAACTAATGATGACGAAATAAGGAGAAATTTTCCATCTCCCCCACTTGTGGAAGCTACGTTGAGATCCTGTCTCAGACCACCAAGAATCCTCAATCCATTACTGTCCCAGCTGATCCCTATAAAGCGCCCAGCGTTCCTTTGAGATTCCTCAAAAAATTGAACTGTCTGTCACACACCGGTCTCACACCAGTCACACCATATCTACGAATCCCAGCGCCTACCCGTCAAAATGCTCGATTTTATTCGCCATCACTGGTATGACCTCGGTGTCATATCATTTATAGTATCAGCTCGATACTTTCACCTCAACCGGTCCAAGCTGACGACAACGCAAAAATTCCTCCTGCTCAATTTTATGACTGTCTTGGTTCATCAATTTGAGGAATATCGCTTTCCTGGAGGATTTCCAGCAGCAATGAACATGGGTGTTCATTCCAGCGAACGCCCTGATCGGTTCCCTCTGAGTTCCCAATCCTCGACTTTCACAAACGTGGTTGCTACATACGGATTCTACCTTCCTCCTGTCTTCTTCCCTGATTACGTCTGGGCCGGACTAGCACCTATCTTGTTCGGCTTCGGACAATTCTTTATTCATGGCATTAATATGAACATGAAGCTCGGTACATTTTACAACCCAGGATTGGCGTCCGTGATTTTGATGCATATTCCTCTCGGTTATTATTACATACGCTACATGACAAGCAGTGGTCAGTTGACAGGGCGTCAGTGGGCTCTGGGTCTTGCCTACGGTGCTGCGTTTTGGTACCTGATGCTCATCAAGTCTACCTTTGGATGGCTCGTGGATTACAACTCACCCTACCCCTTCTATCCGAATGAAATGGAGCGTGGAGGAATGGCCGCCTGGATCAGACGTGTTCGCAACGCCTGAATTCCAGATGTTAGACACGTTCGCATGTGCATGCGGAGTTACATAACTGGAAAGTGCATCAGATGGCCTTTCAGTGTGAAGGAAAGATCCTAAGAAAGATTGCCGATCCGTCCCTGCGGCGAGATTGGAAACAGGAGAATTGTGTCATTGCGAGAGGTAGATCGCACTGGAAATTTGGAACATTCGAATTTGACTGTATCAGTATTGCTCAAGCATCATCATCCTACCTTTGTAGAACAAAGATCGAGATACATTTCAACCCTCCGTGTAGACAGCTCTTTCAATGAGAAGTATTGGCCATATCAAAGCGCAAACATAGCGAGACAGAATAAATAAATCCAGCTTATAGATGTTTTGCTGCAAAAGAGATTGGCCCACTCGACTTCAATTTCCGTTGTGACTCGGGGATCAACACCGAGAACGAACACGGATTTACTTCCAGCCAAGAGCTGTTTCGACGGTATATTAAGAATTACAGTGCCATTCGAAATCTCGATTGCGGGTTTAAATCCAAGTATGTGCTATTTGAATTCTCGATTCCGGCTTAAATCCCAGTATGTGCGCCGGTTATAGAATGTCGCCCCAGTTTCAGTTGACCCGATTTGACGAAGAATATGTTCAAACTCCCGACCACCGTCAACCATGCCAAGTGATACTCTTATCTTGTAAGAACTCTTGTACACCCCAAATTGCGTTCTGTCTGCCCCAGCCACTACCTTTCACACCTCCTTGGGGACCAGTCGCTAAGGATAGCCGTCAGTTATCGTGTGCTTTCTGAAGCTTGATATATCGTGAACTGGCACTTACGACTTGTGTATATTGTGATGAAATTGAGATGGACTTGCCCGTATTCTAGTTCATGACCGATCCGTAGGCCGCGTTCCATGTCCCTTGTGTGTATGCTGGCATTGAGCCCATATGCGGATTGATTTGCAAGCTTAATCGCCTCCTCGTCATCGTTGACGATATACAGGCTAACACTCGGTCCAAACGACTCTTCATCGATAATGCGTAATGACGTCGGGCTTGTTGTATCGACGCCTATGATAGTGGGCTCTAGTGCAACAGAGCTCTTTTCTTTGAATGAGGCTTTTCCGAAGACTAAGCGACAGCCTTTAGACGCTGCGTCTTGCACCACGTCATATGCATGCTGAGCGATGTCTTCGGTAATAGCACGACCTGACATGCCTTGTGCCGTCACCGCTCCAGCTGCCTGAACAAGCATTGCGGTGAAACTTTCGGCAATGGCTTTGTGAACGATAATACGCTCTGTGCTGAAGCATATCTGGCCGTGATGCAGGAAGGCGCCCCTGGCACACATTTCAGCGGCTCTGTAGATGTCCGCGTCATCTAGTACGATAGCAGGACATTTCCCCCCAAGCTCCAAGAGAACTGGCTTGAGATACTTTGCAGCACATGCACCGATCATTCTACCTACAGCAGCAGAGCCAATAAAGTCAATTTTTCTGATAGCAGGGTGGGAAATCAGCCACTCAGTAACTTCAGCTGCCTTAGAGCGAGCTGACATGAGGAGGTTGATCACACCCAAAGGGGCACCGGCATCGACGAAGATATCATGGACCAGACTATGCGTGTAGGGGCAAAGTTCGGACGCTTTCAAGACGACTGTGCAGCCGGCCGCCACGGCAGAAGCGATAGCGCGAGTACACAAAATAAGCGCGGCATTCCAACTGTCAGATCTTAAGTTTTCCAATGCTATCAGCTTTTTGTGTTCGGGGAGTTTGAACATACGGTGGAATAACCAAAACACCACCAACTGGTTCTTTAAAAACAAAAGCCATTGTGTTCGGTTTATCGTTCGGGGGAATCTCCCCTCGTACTTGCCCCAAGCAAGCGGCGATTTCGCGGAGGTATTGAACCGTGAGATTGACGTTGTTTTTGGCCCATAACATGGGACAACTGGTCTCATGGATTTGCGCGCTCAAGAGCTCCTCTTGTCTCTCGAGGAACAAATCAGCAACGCGATGCAGTAAAGCCCGTCTCTTCTCAACACTGGCGCGTTTCCAGGGCTCCTCGCCGTTGCCACCTTCGGAAAATGCTCGCCAGGCCGTGTGGCATGCAAGTTCGCAGTCTGCCCTGGATGCAGACTGGTAATAGTGGATCGGAGTTTTGTCCGTTGTCGAAATAGCAGGGTGAATGTCCGCTACATTTGTTGTGATTGGCGTTGCGCCGACAACTAACGGAACGATCTTACGACCATCCGGCAATGTTTGAAGCGGCATTTCAATGAAAGGGGTGGGGGTGAGAACGTAGCACTATAGACAATCAAACAATGAGAGCGGAATGAGAATAGGATCAGTCACTTGGGAGTTTGTGAGGATATCTTTCCCAGTCTCTTCGAGGTTTATGTATAGTCTGGGGACGATCTTGTTGCTCGGCTTCTCCAAAATGGCCTAGTACCGATAGTCTGTACAATCAAGCGTGAGACCTCGGATTTTCGACAGAGACGGGCGAATCAGACAGCCATGGTCGCTGACGGAAGATATCCTCTTGGCGATTCATGCCTCAATGGAGCCTGTTTATGCTTCAATAAAGCCTGGGCTTTCAAACTCCCTTTCCCCAGTTTCGCTGCAGACCAGAATAGCTCGGATATTCCGACGCCAATGACCCTCTGTGGGGTACGGGATCGACAACCTCCCTCCTGTTCCTCCGGAGATATCGGCCTCGATCGGAGCTTCCCGTGAGTCAACCTGTTTACGAAAACGGAAAACTGCGCAGTCTGGATCGTAGCGCGTCAGTACCGTTAGTAAGACTTTCGGCATTTCGGCCATCCACGGTCACCGACCGTCGCGCAACGATCTTCGCACGCTTTAAGCACGGGAATGGGTGCCGATACGTACATTTAATGATGGCCTTCAGTTCCTGGTACCATTTTTTCACCCACCGCGAACCGAGTATACCGCTTTAATCATACCTTCGTCCCCGCAGATATCCTTCATCATGATACCATTGATCGCGCTTGAAGAGCACTATCTCTCTACTGTGGTCACCCAAGCGCAAAAGGTTGATCGCTACGCTGATTTTCCTCCTCATATCCCGGTCAAACTTAAGGCCTTCGGGGAGGAACGCATGCGGGATATGGATAATGGGCAACTGTTACTTCAGGTTCTATCACATGCTCCCGGCATCAGGCTTCCAGCAATCTGTACTGCAGCAAATGATGAGCTTGCCTTGAAGATCTCCAAGAATTCGAATCGATTAGCTGGCTTTGCTATGCTTCCTATGAACGACCCGATCGATGCTGCAAACGAGCTTAGACGCTGCATTAAGGACTTACAGTTTGTTGGTGCCTTGATAGATAATCATGTCCACGGAGAATATTACGACAATCAACGATTCTGGGTGGTCTTCCAGATGGCTGAGGAACTCAAAGTTCCTATATATATTCACCCTTCTTTCCCTGTCGACAGAGATCGTTACGAGGGTGACTATAATCAAAAGATTGCGACAGCTCTCAGTGCCTTCGGCTGGGGATGGCACTCGGATACTGCTTTGAGTATTCTGAAAATGTTTGCCAGCGGCTTCTTTGACCGCTTTACCAAGATCAAGATCATAATTGGACATATGGGAGAGATGATCCCGTTCCAGCTTGAGAGAATCATCTCCACCACAGGTACCTGGGGTCTGAAGAGAGGATTCAAACAGGTGTGGGAGGAAAACATCTGGATCACAACTAGCGGCATGTTCGCTCTTCCTCCTCTGCAATGCTTGTTACAGACAACCTCAATCAGTCATATTCTCTATAGCGTCGATTACCCGTTCTCGTCTAACGAAAAAGGTCTGGCATTTGTTGAAGAGGTTCGGCAGAGCGGTTTGCTGTCGGAGGCCGACTTTGAAAAGTTCGCCTATGGCAATGCACAAGATTTGCTTGGCTTGAAAGTATACTCGGGTTCTGACTCCCAATGATCTCGTTAGACCGGTGGGAAGGCGCAGGGAAATCAATCCTTCCATTCTGCCGTTGGTTTGAGGGGTAATAACTTACGGCTAGCTTCAGCGTTGATAACTGTATCGCACCTTGCCTTCCTACTTTCCAATAATTTCCAGAAATAATCGCTCATACAGTATCTCAGGCTGTCTGTATAACATTTCGTAGTCTACTAAGCTATATCTCAGTTATAATTTGTCAAGACAAAAAGCCAGTATCTTGAAGAGCAAGTACGCATAGATGATTGTTTGGATTCGTCTGTTGCAATTATAATTGTTACTTCGGAAAATCAGAAGAAGAAGGAGACAAAGGCTTAGGTATAGAGGGCATCTTAAAAAATCCTCGGAAATAGTATATTTCCTTGATTTTGACGTGTTCAAAGACTCACGAATTCCACACGTGGTTCGTTCAAGAAGGCGGTGTGGGGTGGGTTAGTGGGTTATTCGCCGAGAAAAAGGATTCCAATACCTGCGCCATCCCTACCGGGTTAATGAGTTTATTGGGTTAACCTGAGTAGTTCCTGATCTCCCAGGATTTTCCTTCTACGTACTGCGAAGATCTACGTAAATGATCCACAGTCTTCTTGGAGCTATTTGTCCCACAAATACAAAGAGAAGTGAAATTACAAGACGGCAGGAGATATCGGTGTTCGGGCCTTCCGAAGCGCCGAGACTGCCCCACATTCTTCATAGATGAAATATACGAACAGCTATTGTCGCAATCGGCATAAGAGGGGAAGCGCGGATCTAATTCAGTTTTTGGGAATAAGGAACTTGAAATCTGGAGCTCGTTAGCCTTTATCGGGCAGAGTATTCTGTCCATGCAAATTCACATCACACTCAGATCCATTCCATTGGCTTCCAACATTGTCCGAATCGATCGGCAAATCACCCAGCATGCCGGCCGATATCAAAAATGATGTTATCCTTCTCACCTGTGCTAGTGGCATGCAATGCTCACAGTTGATTCCTCTCCTGTATGGTAATTGGAAGCACATACGCCTTGCTGTTAATAGTGCATCCTCAGAGGAGTTTCTCAAAGTCAAATACCCTGAAGCCGATGTTGTCCGTGGTGATATGGCTGATGCTCACGATGCCCGGCGATTTTTGTCCGGTGTTATAGTCGTTATCTACATTGGGCCGTCTAAGAGTAACGAATCTCAGATTGGCTTCACAATGATTAACGCAGCACAACACGAATTCAAATACGGGCAACTGAAGCACTTTATATATTCCTCTGTGTTACATCCACATTTGCAGAAACTCAGAAATCACCGCAACAAGCAGCATGTGGAAGAATTTCTTATCGACTCTGGCCTCCCATATACTATAGTCCAGCCCAGCCACATACTAGACTCGTTCCCAATAGCACTTCTCTTGAATGCAGAGAGGTCTATCTTTCCAGTCATGTTTGACATACACACTAAGTTTTCTTTCACTATTCTCAAGGACTTGGCAGAAGCACTGGGAAAGATTATTTTAGAGCGAGAAAAACATTACTTCGCTCAATATATGATCTGTTCCACAGGCCCTACTGCATATGCAGATATCATATCTATTTTGCAAGACGAGATCGGACGGCCTATTCAAATCAAGCCATTAGATTTTCTCGAGTCAGGGGAATTTCGCAAAGAGGCTGTATCTGACACAGACTCCTTGCCACACTCTATACGCGATGCCATACAGCGACTGTCTCTTGTCTACAACATTTACGGACTCAAAGGCAATAGCAACGTCCTTGAATGGCTTTTGGGACGCAAGCCAACAACTGTGCGGGAGTACATTCATAGAAGGATACTCTACAGCAAGAAATCCTAAGTTGCTGAATACATCTCTCGTTCTCTTTGACCAAATTCGTTTTATACAGCTTAGTATCCTTTATATGTTGACGCAATCTCTCCTCACGCTGCCGACAAGGGGTCAAGAGAAAAGGCTTTAGACGGAATCACTCCTGATCCAGGCCTGGCCAAAATGCCGTTACATTGAAAGCTAAACGCTTTGAATTTTCCTAGCCTATAGTACAGTACGTACTTCTACGAGCTGACTTTGCAGCTTTGTAGAAAGAAGCCCGCAATCAGAGTGAACTCGACTAGCCTGACACCTTTTTTCTTGAGATGATTTAACACGTTACGTGACTAGTGCTGTCAAATATTATACCTAATTTGCTTTAGAGTGCGAGATATACGGCAAAGGATAAGATGGGCGCTGTATCGCAATTGCGCGCAGCATTTGACACAGATTCGATTAAGTCAAATCAATGGTCAATCACCCAGGAGGATGGATGATTTTACTCTCATCATCCTGAAAAGTCTAGTTACTCCTATCATGGTAATCAAAAATGCCTATTCTAGCATTTCTATGTCGCCTATCTCTGTCTTCCTCATGCGAGCTTAATACACTCAGGCTTCCCAGTAGGCGGCATTCTTTCGGAAGACTGGCTAAGCATGACCGGGAAGTGTGATCGTCCAGTGTCGCTTCGGAGGTAAAGCAGAGATACTCAGAGGCAGCTCTAACGTGATAGTAAGTCGGTAAACTGAATATTTTGCATGGAAGATCTACGAGTGAATATTTGACCAGTGGAAATATCCCAGTTTTATTGTTTCTCATAGTCTGCAGCATGAAGCAGTTGGCTCGGCTGGCTGCTGTGCTTCATCTTGACGTCCTGCTTATCATATTCTAACTTTAACCTCTGTGGCTAATGAAAAAGGAAACCAAGAATTCTGATCAATCATTGACTAAACTATAAGGCGATTGACATTTCACAATAATTGAATAAAATGATAGGTCTGAGTTTTTGGTATTGTAACGATGGTACGCCCGTCAATGAGTAGGATCAATGAGAATATCCGGATTCTGGGCAATTGCATCCTCAACCTCCTTGACAGCATCATAGCCATACAGCCACGGTTGAACCACAGGACACGTCCTATAAAAATGTGAGCAACACCTTCTGGTATGGGGTTTGGGTCAAATACCATCTACTAGGGAAAGCGCCCTTTATTTTCTTGCCAAGCTGGGAGAGAAAGACCTGATCGCGCTTTTGCTGTTCTTCTCCGTCACACATATGGAAGTCGTCTCTCTAGTGAGTATTAGTCAGTTATTCTTAAAACACTAACAAGTGAGGAATATATATAGGGATTAGCCCTACCTGCTTGAATGTTTCCCGCACAATGGCCTCCCCTCTCGATTTGCGAAGAGTCTCATATAGCCGAAGAATCCGGCCCAATTGAGCTTTGTCGTTCATGTATCCTAGAAGAAGACCTAGAACGGCTCCATCTTCTAAGGACGAATTGGCACCCTGAGCCAAGTAAGGTAGCATTGGGTGACAAGAATCCCCGCTTAGACACGGCATGTATTAGTCCAGACTATTGAGACAACAGTTGGGTCCACATTGAGCAGAAGTAAAAGCTTACATGAAGACCAGATTCGACTTTTCATTGACCCATCTGGCCATTTCGCCATCTATAATGATATTAGATTGTCACCGACTCGAAGATAATGGTAAGACTCACGGTGCATCAACTTCCATTTGTCCACGTCGTTCACATAATTCAAGAGCTTATTCAGGCTAGAGCAGTTAGTCAATAAACAGCCTCCTTGTCACTTTCTGCACATGACTCACATCGGATCCCAGTCAACAAAAAGCTCTCGCATCTCCTTCACAGAGCCTACCTGCTTGGAGACACCTGCAGGCAGAGTGTCTGGTACAAGCAGAACAATATTATACATCTTCCCTCCTCGCATTGAATAGCCGACAGCATGAGCCCCGGGCCCTATCCAGAAATGAACTTCAGGATTCTGGACCAGCGATCTCAGCTCGGGGTCTGTAATTTGATCTGCGGTCAAGACAATTCGATATGCTAGATCTCCCGTTGGGACTGGCTCATCTTTCCTTCCGACAAAAGCATCCCGGCATTTGGACCATAACCCATCGGCAGCGATTATAAGATCACCTGAAAAACTATGTCCTTTCATAGAACACACCGTTGTAGACTCGAAGTCAATGCTTTCGATCCTCTCACCAAGGTGAAAAGCGACTCCCAGGTCTCGCGCTCGCATGTACAGTGCCTTCTGAAGATCTCCTCGATGCATATCCACAAAAGGTGCATTATAACTTGCCCGAATGTTTTCAGCGAATGAGGCATCATGCGCCAAAACCTGTCCTGAATAACGATGTACCGTCAATTTCTTGGGCTCTGCAGCTGCTTCCCAGACGAACTCTGGTAGACCCCAATACTGTAGGAGTCGTGAGGCATTGGGAGTGACTTGAAGCCCGGCTCCTACTTCAGCGAGTTCGGGTGCTTGTTCTATGACTTCAACAAAATGCCCGGAGAGAGCCGCGGAGATTGCGGCAGCAATGCCACTCAGACCTGCCCCGACAATGATAATGTGAAGGCGTGCTTTGTCTGGAACCTGAATCGGGTTAAGCATGCATATTTGCAAGTAAGAATGCCAGCGTGCTCGTACCATACTTTATGTGCACTTCGAATTAGTGACCACTGATGAGGGCAAAATTTCTGCAGATAGGTTTGTAGCTGCCAGAGTGTTACATATACTGATATTAAAATTGGTATATGATCAGCTCGGTAGGCCTTGGATGTAGAAATGGTCTTGTGGACCATTTAGTGTATGCGGAATTTCCGAGTTTCCTCCAATGTATCCTTTACCTAAAATTGAGATCATGTAATTGTGAGGCAAAGACTAGATTTGAGGCAATGAAGATTCGTGAGACCGGACCAATTCCCTGCGGTAAGTCAGCGAAACGAGTATTGTAACGCGCTGAACTTACAAAGCCGTCTCCGATCCTTTCCTTGCTCGCCACCAATTGGGAGCGACGACACATTACGGCGAATTATCAGAGGGAGGAAATCGTCTTCTGCAGGTCTTGAAAGTAATAGTCATGTATTTTTAATTACCGGAGAATCCGGATACCTGTTAGTACGGGAAGCGTAGAAGAAGGTTCTCACTTTAGAAGAAAGGCTAAACGGCTAGCTCGGCTCCGACTCGCTTGGCTCTACGGGCTTCCCATGGAGTGGATCTGTCATCCTCGTATCTATATGATCAGCATATCCCAACCGATTGAGCGAGCACTCAGCGTTTACGTCACAAGTAGATCCGAGCATCCGATATCTCAATACAAGGCATATACAGTTCATGTATAGGTGAAACTTTGAGATAGTCACATTGTGCAATTATTAAGTTTACCATCATTCGGCACCTGCTAGCGTTGAAGTCGGGCAGTAGTCGTTTAGATCGATCAAGGACAGTACGATAGGCACAGTCCGCGTGATATTCGGCTCTGAATCTGGCCCCGTGATGTTTCGGCCTCAAAAAGTGACCGCATACCGCTACGATGAGTGGGGCTCGGGTGCTTGGAGAGTGAAGAGCCCTTGTGTCTTCAAAGACCTTCAGTAAATGCTGCAACAAGACTCCGTCAATACACACGAAGACAATATCGCGTATGGTCTGATGGGTTGCTTGCTCCTTGACCCGTCTTTCAATTTGAATGAGAAGGACCAAACATAATTCTTTTCCCAATTCCACCACTCTTTCCGTCATCGAAAATGAGACGTTTGTACGCAAAATCCGGAAAATCGGACTTGATGAAACGGCTCTTCTAATATGAGGGGAAAAGACGTTGCATAGCGACATTGAATTTGATATCCTCTAGGTTGAGTTTAGGGAATACCGGGCCCGTAAACCTACCAAATAATTCACATAAAACTGATTGGGCACCTTGTGCGTCCAAACTTTTCCTTCGATATATTCTTAAGTTTTTGGTGAAGAATTCCTATTAGCAAGGGTGTACAATTTGATAGATCTTTTATATCTTCAGCGGTCGAGACTGAGACAGTCTATTACCACAGCTAGTTGTTGTTGATCTTTGATGTTCACCCCCTGATTTTATGACTTTGAGTATGAATTTGCGTATGACTTTGCGTTGGATGAAGGTAAGGTTGGGCTCTGGTATGAAGCTGTGGTTTAATCTCGGGCGCTGGATAAGTAGCATTCTGAATCAAGTTGCAATTTTAAGAAAATTGAGTTATCGTTATTGCCCTTGGTAGATGGATTGATCATCTTTTCCTCAACAAGTACAAGATGCTCATCTATAATTATCGCTCCTTGATATTGCCTCCTTCAATCTGTCAGCTTCATCACTGCATACGTTGCTGTATAGCCTGATTGACCTTTTTCTGCAGAGAAAACTGTTCAAGCTAGGTTTGTTGAAGGCGATGATGCAACTATGCACTGTGAATCTAAATATATGGCATTTGTTCTCAACATCCGAGAACTTGCCACTTTCGTAGATATTCAAATTCTTTAATGAATGTGCCCGAAGTAACCTTAATGGTTTAACAACATTAACACTATACGAATCTCCTGCATCCAAGTAAACAGGCTTGAGTTGTGAATCAATCTCCATAACTTTCATAAGCTATATCATCTCATACCTAGCACATTATATTCCAGTTAGCTAGGTATTACTGTATCTCTATCTAATAACCTACTGGTAGCTTCCTGTGGCAGGCATAAAATTGTATGGGTTATGGGTCATGTATCGAAACATCGAGAAATCAGCCTTTTGTACTAGGCAGGCTAAAGAAGCTACTAATTTGCCCCAATTAAGCCGTGCTGATTTGAATTCAGCTAGTCCAGTTTCAAGGAATAAAAACAGATATCGATACTTACTATATAAGCTATATGAGTCATGATCCTCATGATCAAAGATCCTTCAATTACTTGAGTTCAATACAAGTAAGCTGAAAGTAGACACGTTTAGAAGTTTTGATTCAAACCTTAATATAATCAATCAAGCAACCTAAGCGACTATACTATACTTTCGGCGCTGACTCAAGTTGTTGATCTCTCAGGAGCCCTGAGCCACCTGCAATGTCCTGCTTATTCGGTCTATATCGCCTGTCTATCGTGCGGCTTGCCTAGTCCTCTTCTCAAATTTTGAGCTCAGCGTGGAACAGACATATGGTTTTCATGGTATACCTCAACGCCAAATATTATCCCAACTGTCGATGAGACATGTAGTCAGCTAGTAGGAATCAGATTCTGGATTTACCGTCTAGTCAAAGGCATTAGTCCTCTCAGGTAACCTAAACAGAGTTTTCCGTGCCAGCCTAAAATTGTAGAAAACCACGTGCGTAATCTGCGCCGTGATGAGGTAGTCGATATGGCAGAAATGACATCTCTGGGGGTTTTTGAATGCCTTGGATAAGCGCTGTCTTTTGATGGCTCTGAGTACGCCTTTTGTAAGCTGCGGCATTTGAACACTTAGTGGCTGTAGCGCTCTGGCAATACTAAGTTCCATGCAGGGAGAATACGGGTTTTGTTTGACTGGTTGGAGGAATTGATTTGCGCGAGTATTCAATCTCTCAAGCCCAACTCTCATTACAGCAGAAGGCGTAATCGCAAATTGCTCTTAGTAAAGCCGAAAACCTGCGTGAGACTCCCCAATGCCCAATCTTGTCCAATAAATCAACAGCTGACAATAAAATAGCTTTAAGAGAAAAGTTAACCTCGGCCTTTGCCTCTCTGAGCTCCGGGAGTAGGATGGAGACATCCATGCCAGAAAGATATAGTTCTGGAAATTGGCGGACTTCGGATGATATGCGTGATGCCGGTGCTTTGGTGTTTGAGCTAAAACGTATATAGCAAAATAACACCAGGCCAGTCCAAAAAAGAGCCCTAGGAGTATGTATAGCAGGCTCAGAAGCGAGGCTCATAGCCTGGATATGTTTGCGGATCATCAAACCGTGAAGAACGCACCTGAATGCATCTTCAGAATCTGCCCAAGAGAGAAGAGTGGAGAATTGTTCCTCTGAAAGTTTGCATCCCTCACGACCCACAGCCATTTCTAAGAGATTGAAGTCAGCATATATTTCCATGTATACTAAATGCCACAAAACAATCAATTGCAGTGGATCATTGGGTAATGATGTATCAAGATACGCTTCTAAAAAATGATGATAAAAATAATTGAGCGGTCGGTGAAAGTGTTCTGTTGAATGGTGGGTCGTGACATCCTGCGCTTTGAACGACAAAACATGAATGCTGAAGCTTTGTAGGATTGCATACGCAGTGAATTGGCTTGTTGATGGCACTTGCTCGAGGGTTTTTGGTTCCAAAAGCGTGACGCCGAAGTTCAAAGTAAGAATTTGATGTTTTCGCGCCTGTAATTCCGCGTGGTAACTTGCTTTCCAAGCTAGGGCATTCGACGCGATAAAGACATTCTCTGAACAGGTCGGGGACAGGTTGTATGATTGAAAGCTCTGGAGTGGCTCGCGGTGCAGTATGCTTGCCAACTCGGCATCAATAATAAAAAGGCTATGCCTCATCCGTAGGACCTCCTCGCCGTGGGCCCATTCATGCCAGGCTTCATTCAATTTTGCGTTGTCAGCATTGAAGTCGAGAAAAAATTTGTGTTCTTTGGTATGCAACCGTAAATGCCTTGCCCAGAGTATTGGTGGACCGTGGAAAGCATCTACAGCAAGTAGTAGGGTAGAGCTTCCTGACAGAAGGCCAAACAATTGTGCTATGACCGCGTTATGGATAATTGGTATCAGCATGTCCAGATTTTTGGCAATGATGTGCTCCCAGCTCTGGAGTGTCGCCTTGATTATACGTTCAATAAGGTGTATTCCTTGCTGTAATCCATGTTCGGAGCCAGTAAACAGGCCGCCTAGCGCACACATGGATGCCAAAAGACTTGCACTCCCTCTGCACGGTTTGAAAGTGGCTGCGTGGACAACCGGGAACATGGGATGGGCTTTGGCGAAATACATTCGAATACCCATGTTCACAGCCTCCACAGAAGGAACGTATGGTTCGTAGGGGTCAATTCGTAAGCGTGCCCTGATATCTTGACAGTTCCGATCGCCCATTTCGGTTGTTTCGCATGAAGGTGGTGATTCTGATTCCATTCCTGGAAGCTGCTCCAAGCCTGACATCTCCGAAGCCGTATTTGGGGTATGGCCTAACCACAAACGACGCACATGCTCGAGATGATTCAATTCCGCGTCGATTGGTCTCTCGCAAGTCCCTTGATCCGTCAAACCATCACTTGTGTGAGAGAGGAAGTTCATCCTTACGATATCATCATGTAGTTGAGGATCAATGATCCACGTAGGAAA